>NW_025334707.1:0-114273 GCF_014858855.1 Bufo gargarizans
GTGCACTTCAGTGGCGAACAGACTGCTCCTCCTGCCAGTACAGCGCTCAGCGTGGCCCCAGTGGAGTCCGTACACCAGTACATCTCTGACATGTCAGCGGTATACAAGTGTATGGATTGCAAAGTGCCACAGTGTACCTATTTCACAAGAAAAAGTAAAAAAAAAAATAATAATGTTACATTGCAAAAATTATTTCCATCCATCACATTTAGAAAAACTTTATTTAAAAGCTAATCTGAAGGTTTATGTATGCTTTACCTAGTACCTCCACTATTGGCCATATAGTCTTGACCTTATAGAAAACTATCTGTGGGCGAATTGAACCCGTTTGTCTCTTCAGACTAGGCTCATAAGCAGTTTAGGCTGCTGCTGTCCACCATGCTTTACACTGTCGCTCTACGGGTACATTTAAGTAATATATAGTCTGTGGGGAGCATAGAAACGTGTGAAGACAATGACCTATTGTTGAATAGAATTTTTGCAAATTTTTATTTTCCTATATGTATTTGTAGAAGATCCTAAAATCATGCAGTTTTCACATTGGCCACTAGTCTAAAATATGGCAAGTCTTTCTGTTCATTCTGGAGAGCCGCCTCCGTGGGCCATAGACACAATTGATTTCTATGGGAGATTATGCTAGGCATGTTGTGTGACCCGTGCAGAGGTCAGGAGGGAGCAGATAAGCTGTGATATCACCTATTGGTAATGGAGGATCCAGTGTTATCTATACAGAGGTGATATCTGTCATTGTAATCCTGCTTGAGATGATGGCTACTAAAAAGTCACCTGTACAGAACAGGAATGCTCAATATATTATTTGGCCTAGTGGCCAGTGCGAAAATTGCAGGCTATTAGGTTGTTTTTTTTTAAAATCTTGATAGTGACATGGAAAATGAAAAATCATCAAAAATTTAAAAAAAAAAAAGTTTAACATAAAAACTCCATTTTCTGAAGACATTCCCTTTAAGGCTACCTGCACTCGGGTGCGGGTTTACCAACAGGATTTCCCTGCACATTTCTCTGCATTTCCTCAGCAAAATCTGCATGTGTTACTTGTGGAATTGCCCCAGTCTCGCCTTTCAAAATCCGCGCTAAAAACGCACAGAAACAAGTGACACGCCATGGATTTCAATACCAGCACAGTTGGTCAATTTCTGCACCTCTTGGTGACTACTTTGCAAGTCAAGTGTACATGAGATTTGTCCAATCTAATACACTTTACTGGTATTGTATTACTCTGCGATTGCGATTTTTCTGTACGAAAAAAATGCTTGTAATCTGCAGTGTGTGCAGGGAGCCTGAACGTTTATACCTCTGTATCAGCAAATGACACTTTTACCAATGTGTAATAAACTTCTCAGATTGCTCCCTTTGTGAGTGTGAACCAGCCGATGGCAGCAGGTAAGTAACAGGGAGTACATTTCCTATTATCCCGGCAGGCAGAGGATGTGTGAACAGCAGCCTTTGTAGCGCGCTATTATGAAGTCCTTCCCATTCAGAAAACATGCAGTTCCAGTAATAGAAGCAAATATTGGAACTACCATCTTATCTAAGAGTCCATTCAATAGGCGCTGCTGCTTTAGTAAGTGTCTGCAAATAGCTCTCCTCCAGAAGGAAGAAAACTGTCTGCAGCGCCACCTCTTGGTGACTACCCTGCAAGTCAACTTTTCTGTTGGCAGTACTGTCCTTTTCTACAGGCAGGAGTTTACCCTAAGGGCTCATGCACACAAACCTATTTTTTTGTCCGCATCCAATCTGCATTTTTTGCGGATCGGATGCGGACCCATTCACTTCATTGGTTGAACACCGTGTGCTGTCCTTATCCGTTTGTCCATTCTGTGGCATCTGCAAAAATATAGAGCATGTCCTCATTATAGACAAGGATAGGACTGTTCTGATATGGACCAGCCATTCCGTTCCACAAAATGCGGAACGCACACGGCCGGTATCCATGTTTTGCGGATCTGCAATTTGCAGACCAACAGGCGACATTCGTGTGCATGAGATCTAAGGCCGAGTTGACACCAGTTATTTGGTCAGTTATTTTCATAAGTTAGGGCTCATGCACACGGCCCGTTCTGTGGACTGCAAATAGCAGTCCACAATGCACAGGCACCGGACGCGTGCTGTTTGCGGATGCTGACCCATCCACTTGAATGGGTCTGCATCTAAAAAATATAGGACTCGTCCTATTTTTTGGTGTTGGAGGCACGGACCGAAATCCCACAGAAGCGCTCCGTAGTGCTTCTGATCAGTGCCTCCGCTCCATATCTTGTGGACCCATTTTAGTCAATGGGTCGGCAGCCATGATATGGAGTGCACACGGCCTGCGCTTGTATATTGTGGGCCGCAATACAAACACGGACGGCCTATGTTCGTGTGCATGAGGCCTTATTGTGAGCCAAAACCAGGTGTGGGTAGCTGGGCGAAGCTGGCCCCTCTTCAATTGGCACAAACAAAAACTCTGGTGTGTTTCTTTAGTGCTACGTTTGTGTTGTTTTGTGCCTCAAAAATTAACATTTAAATAAATAAATGGAGGAGGACAGGCACTCTATCACCCGAAACTGCAGAGAGGTATTTCCATCGGTGGAATAATGGTGTTTCAATAGAGTGTGCACTGAGACATGTATATATTACAAATCTTTATTAATTAATAGAACATGTAACAAGGGGTTAGTGACCCAACTGACACTTATCCACAGGGTTGCGTCGGTGGGTCAACAAAATATGTCTATTTGGGTCTAGTGAATATATTCACATTGGATTTCTCAAAAGGCAAGTTTAAAAACGTAAAAAATGGAAAATAGTAGTACAAATGGTTAAATTGTAGTTATAGGGGTATATATAGTCTTGCAGGCTTCTGGGGGAGTGTAGATATAGTTCAATTCATATATGAAACCCCAGTAAATCTCCTGTGTGGAGGTAGCAGCTTTGGGAGGTAGGGTGAATCCACGAGATGAATATTTAGACAGGGCAATAGATCTATTATACCCCCTGTGATCCAATGTACCTACTTGGATATGCTGGTGTTTGCGAAGCCTTTTAATGCTTAAGAAAGTATTTCACCTGGTCCCGCAGTTTGTTAGTGAAAGTTTACTGTGTCCCCGGCGTCTTCCTCTCCCTTCATGGGTCGGCGTGCTGGGGGGGTGTTCACTGTCCCAGCCTGGAGTTTGTCCCGTAGGCCACGGGTTGCTTCTGTGTAGTAGGTCACGTGTGTGTCGGCGGGTCACGTGGCGTCCCACGTGATCGGTTTTGGGCCGGAGTTTCAATCCTTTTAGCGCGCTGCCAGCTGGTATCGCTTAGTCACAAGGTTCGCATAGTATAGTGCGGTTTCTTCGGGGATAATACAATAGGCCAGACACGTTTCGAAGCTGGCTGCTTCTTCATCAGGGGCTTAGCATTATCCCGGGTGGATGCGTCTTTTTATACCCACATTAGGGGTGTGGCCATATTACTAAATGGGGTTGGGTAAAAGGTGGACCGGATTTCCATATATGTTGGACGAATCCTTAGATGTTTTCCACATTGGTAGTGATATTGGTGAGCAAAGTGTGGCTCAATAAACTTTTTGGAAGGGAGAAGATAGGTCAATAGGTATATGATGTATAACTATTCAGTGTACTGTGTATTCATTCAAAAAAAAAACTGTTTGGTTAAAAATCAGGTCCATTCTGCTGTATATTTCGAATGAAAAAGGGGGTTTTCTTATTCTACTTATAGTCCGGCTTCTGTCATATAGGTCTATTGGATTCAATGTATTCAAAAACGCAGTTGCGTTTTTATTGCGTTTTCTATTTTCCTGCTTATATCTACCTGGGCGGTTCATTTGGACATTATTCTCTTAGTTCAGAGTGGTGTATTTATCTTTATTTCTAATAAGGGTGAGACTGTCTATTATTTTAGAGGGCTGTCTGTAATTTTTTTAATTTTTGGAGAATTTTTAGTTCGGTGACTTTATCTGGTGCGTCTGTCAGTTGTGTCTCTTAGATTCAAATGTATTAAAAACGCAGTTGTGTTTTTACTGCGTTTTCTTGCTTATATCTACCTGGGTGATTCATTTGGACACTATTCTCTTATTTCAGAGTGATGTATTTATCCGTTATTTCTAATGAAGGTGGAACTTTCTGTTATTTTCAAGGGCTATCTGTCATTTTTGGAATGACTAATGCATATGGTGGGGAAGGAGTGGGTGCCTACCGCTGAGGGGACATAGAGGTGTTAGTAAGCAGCCGGACACTCTATGTCTCGTCATATTTTACCCCTTGACAGTGCTCCCCTGGGCAACAACATGGACATCTGGAACTGCATAGAAAGCAAATGCAAAAAAGTAGAGGACTTCATATTTGACAATGAAGACGGGACCATTAGGCTACTTTCACACTAGCGTTCGTCGGTCCGCTCGTGAGCTCCGTTTGAAGGAGCTCACGAGCGGACCCGAACGCAGCCGTCCAGCCCTGATGCAGTCTGAATGGAGCGGATCCGCTCAGACTGCATCAGTCTGGCGGCGTTCAGCCTCCGCTCCGCTCGCCTCCGCACGGACAGGCGGACAGCTGAACGCTGCTTGCAGCGTTCGGGTGTCCGCCTGGCCGTGCGGATCCGTGCGGATCCGTCCAGACTTACAATGTAAGTCAATGGGGACGGATCCGTTTGAAGATGCCACAATATGGCTCAATCTTCAGGCGGATCCGTCCCCCATTGACTTTACATTGAAAGTCTGGACGGATCCGTACGAGGCTATTTTCACACTTAGCTGTTATATGCTAAAAATAATGCAGACGGATCCGTTCAGAACGGATCCGATCGAACGCTAGTGTGAAAGTAGCCTTATATTGAACAAACCCATCAAATCAATGAGGGAGACATTTAGAGACCTGGAAAATTTACTACATAAACAACTGAGACAAAAATGGGAGATCAAGTCGCTGAACCAATATTTGGAAAACGACTTGATCCCCTAAGTCCTCCTTCTAACCAAAAATCCCGCATTAGACTTGATCAACGACGACTTTAACCGGGAATGGAATAACTTCCTACTCAAACAATCCACCGTACTAGTTAACATGATCATCAAAAGGAGATCAGAGATCCTACAAGAGACTATAGAACAGATAAATAACATTAGAACCTGTATTGTGCAGGGATTTGCTCTGGTAGGCAGGGTAAGCGGACACAATACAGAGGCAAAACCACGGTTGATAAACAAAAGTCAGTGTTTATTCACACAAAAAAGGCAGGAAAAAAACCACAATACTAGGCAGGGCCCTGGTGTTAATTCACAATGCAGGAATCCTCGTGTTAACTCACACAGCAAAAGTCCACAGAAGTCAAAGAAACACGTCACCTGGCAGTCCACAGCAGGCTTTAGGGCGCCTGGCTTCCAGCTGGCAGCTCTCAGCCTTGTAGTATGGCAGAACTCCTCCCAAAACCTGGCCTGGACGTGGGGAACAGCCACCCACCCTGCTCTTTGCCTGCTCCCAATAATAACCGGCCCGGATTGGCTTTTCAGCCACACTAAGAAAAAACAGTGTCAGCGAGCACTAGCTGCGGCTGACACACAAAATAACCGGTTCCTATGTCACCGAGGCCAGGAACCTCAGTGACATGTACCTTCCGTCAATGACGGACCCTTGCGCCTTCCTACAATTGATACATTCACCCAAAATGATGAATATAATAAATGGCAATCCCGTATCTGTAAAAGTCTAGATAGACTAGAATTAGAAATCATCATAAAAAAATAAAAAAAACTGAAAACTTTGACTATCCAGAACTGATCAAAAGCAAGATACAAGACATACAGAGAAATCACCGTAATGTTCAGACAAACAATACAGATAAAAACATAATTGACCACCCAAAAATACATTATGAGATACCAGTGACCAATCGATTTGAAACACTTAATAAACCTGCATTTTTTTAGACAGGACTCCACCACATTACCATACACGAAATCGACCGACTCGACACCAACAAAGAGGACGAAAACCGAAAGGCACCAATCCCCCACACACGGTTACAACCTAAGACACAGGTACAATGGGAAAAGTCACATGAGAAACCCCTCAACAACACAAACACACAGGGAAAATCACTCGCGGAACACCCACCATCTGAAACAAACCCAGTCACCAGACAAGGAACAACACCACAGACCACGGTACCCCTACACCAACACAAAAAGACACATAGAGGTGGACAAAAGAAACACACTGAGGAGATTTCGGACACACCACTAGAAGACGACATAGATTAATCACTAAGTGACACTAAGAGATGCTAAAAAACAACTACTCAACAAAGGGTTAAAATTAGGTAGGATTAGATAAATTTAGCACATACATTGGTATAGATAAATTTATCAGGAAGATCTGTTTAAAGAAATATCACATAAAAAAAAATAACATTCAAGTAATCGACAAGGACCCCCCCCCCCCCCCCCCCCAAATATCAACACACAACCTTGAAATTGAAATCAAAGAAATATCCAAAACAAGAAATTAGCCAGGAAATAGCGACCTTCCGTAAAGGGATAGAATTAGACCTTAGGAAATTTAACAATAGGATAACTAAGGCCTCTTTCACACTTGCGTTGTCCGGATCCGGCGTGTACTCCACTTGCCGGAATTACACGCCGGATCCGGAAAAACGCAAATGTACTGAAAGCATTTGAAGATGGATCCGTCTTCAAAATGCTTTCAGTGTTACTATGGCAGCCAGGACGCTATTAAAGTCCTGGTTGCCATAGTAGGAGCGGGGAGCAGTATACTTACAGTCCGTGCGGCTCCCGGGGCGCTCCAGAATGACGTCAGAGCGCCCCATGCGCATGGATCACGTGCCATGCGACACGTCATCCATGCGCGTGGGGCGCCGTGACGTCACTCTGGAGCGCCCCGGGAGCCGCACGGACGAAAGTATGCTGCTCCCCTGCTCCCCGCTACACTTTACCATGGCTGTCTGGATTTTAGCGTCCCGGCAGCCATGGTAACCACTCTAAAAAAGCTAAACGTCGGATCCAGCAATGCGCCGAAACGACGTTTAGCTTAAGGCCGGATCCGGATCAATGCCTTTCAATGGGCATTAATTCCGGATCCGGCCTTGCGGCAAGTCTTCAGGATTTTTGGCCGGAGCAAAAAGCGCAGCATGTTGCGGTATTTTCTCCGGCCAAAAAACGTTCCGTTCCGGAACTGAAGACATCCTGATTAGAGATGAGCGAACTTCTGTTTTAAGTTCGGCGTCTAAAGTTCGGGGGCGGGTTAGCGGAGAATCCCGATCTGGAACCGGATATGGATTCCGACTTCCGTTGTGGTCCGTGGTAGCGGAATCAATAATGGCCGATTATTGATTCCGCTACCACGGACCACAACGGAAGTCGGAATCCATATCCGGTTCCAGATCGGGATTCTCCGCTAACCCGCCCCCGAACTTTAGACGCCGAACTTAAAACAGAAGTTCGCTCATCTCTAATCCTGATGCATCCTGGACGGATTTCACTCCATTCAGAATGCATTAGGATAAAACTGATCAGGATTCTTCCGGCATAGAGCCCCGACGACGGAACTCTATGCCGGAAGACAAGAACGCAGGTGTGAAAGAGCCCTAAGAACAATTTATCAAAATGAGAAATACCGTAGATGCTATCACGTAATTACAAAAGTCAGAAAATATTGTCATAAGACCAGCAGACAAAGGGGGGGTGTTGAGGGAAGTGTTGGATTTAAATATATATTTATATATGCCCTTACATATATGCATGTATATTGGCCCTTTTGCATGGGCCGGTCCAGGTGGTATGGGTGTATACACAGAGATGTATGTATGCCCCCTTGTCAGAATACATCTCTGTGTATAATATATCCATATGCAGGTGGGCTTATTCCTGCCCATTTATGCCCCAGAATTATATTGTGTATATGTACATGCATGTAGATGTGCCCCAAACATCTATATGGATGTATATACCTAACTGTGGATCAGTATATGGATCTGTCTAGGTTGTGTGTATGTACAGTATATACATGTATACCTAAGTGCCCCCAGGTTGGGTGGGTATATATGTATATACTGATATGATCCCCAGGTTGTGTAATATATATATATATATATATATATATACACATACACACACACACACACACACACACATACATACATACACAGTACAGACCAAAAGTTTGGACACACCTTCTCATTCAAAGAGTTTTCTTTATTTTCATGACTATGAAAATTGTAGATTCACACCGAAGGCATCAAAACTATGAAATAACACATGTGGAATTATATACATAACAAAAAAGTGTGAAACAACTGAAAATATGTCATATTCTAGGTTCTTCAAAGTAGCCACCTTTTGCTTTGATTACTGCTTTGCACACTCTTGGCATTCTCTTGATGAGCTTCAAGAGGTAGTCACCTGAAATGGTCTTCCAACAGTCTTGAAGGAGACCATAACAAGACTGTTGGAAGACCATTTCAGTCCCCCCTTCACTGAAGAGGGGACTAGTGAAAGGGGTTAATAAATACTGTGAATGGGGGACTGCTGAAGTGGTTAATAAATACTGTGACTGGGGGACTGCTGATAGGGGTTAATAACTACTGTAAAGGGCCTTCAGTAGTTATTAACCCCTTTCAACAGTCCTTCATTCACACTGGTATTTATCAGACTTTTTTATAACTTATTTTTCTCCCCTTTTCACCCCGGCCACAGCCCACAGCAACAGCAGCGCCTCCAGCCCAGCACAGTCTTTCAATTTTTTTCAGACCAGACACGGCTGAGACGTAAAGCTGCCTAGGCTACCACTTAATCCACAACCACTACCTCAGCGAACTCTGTGTCCGCACTCCTCAGAGTTCCCTTCCTTCTCCCGCAAATCCCGCAGCGCCAATGAGTGCGCGAACAGCGCTGCAGAGTGTGTGTGACGTCAGTGCGGTGCAGAAGGAACACAGTGACGACTGACGTTATGTAGGCGGCGCCCCGCTGTGCTGAGCCGCACAAGACTACGAGGAGGACGTCGGCGCAGTCACGCACATGAGTCTGACGACAAGTGCTGGCATTTTGCCAGCAGCGTTAGCGAACTAGGCTGAGTGAGCGGGCATTATAAAATTGTGAGCGGGGCCACAATAACTGCAGCGCGGCCGCCCACCCGCGCAGCTTAGAGGGAACACTTTATTACAATCAAGAAAAAAGACCGGAACCTTATCTGCAAAACATACCAGAAACCAACCGCCAAAAATAGCTACATACTATTTTCCAGCTGCCACCTTCCCAGGTGGTTGACAAATATACCCACCAGCCAATTCAGGCGCCTGAAAAGGAACTGTACTGACAATGATCAATTTGAACTTGAAGCAGAACAATTAAGCAAACAATTACAGACTAAGCACTACTCCGCAGAAACAATTAACACTTCCCTCCCAAAAAATCTAAAAAATGCAAAGGAAATCTTTTTTACAGCACAACTAGAAGCACCGGACTAAATTTTACCTCACATCCACAGTGCTCTAGCCGACTCCTGGGTAACACAGGCGGACAACCTAAATTACCTGATACGAGGTGAATACCTTCTTTTGAAAGGACTACCCCAACTCTCTCATACGAGAGGAACTGGCTAATACCGGCAGTTTGTGCGGGTAAGTGCCCGCTTAAGCCACTTAGTGATCCTTCTCGTCTCTGAACAGCTTTGTCACTAAACACCTGAGGACTGAAAAAAAACCCACATCCCAGGACTGAACCCACCTATCAAACCTCTTGGGCTGCACAGTCCCCTAATTCACTTACCTGAAGTTTAATCCTCAACCGCTCTATTTGCCTGTTATCAGATAGCTCTTACAATTTAATTACACCCAAGCCTTCTTATTGAAATGAATGGGACGGCTTGGGTGTAATTACACTTGCTCACCACTGCAGATGCAACGGCTAGAAGGTAAACAGTGAAGAGGAGGCAGCGCTGACACCGCGCACGCCTTCTCTTCAAAAAGCTGATCGGAGGGGGTGCCGGGTGTCGGTCCCCCTCCGATCTGATATTGATGACCTCTCCTGAGGATAGGTCATCAATAAATATAACTTGGACAACCCCTTTAATTACTAGGAAAGTATCCGGGTTAATACACACAGGTTCCCTCATCTTACCTGCAAGCACCATAGCCTCAAAAAAAAAAAAAAAGATGTAGAACACTAAAACCCTAGCGGGACTCAGAACAGGAGAGTCTCTATCCTACAAAGCTCACAAACCAGATATGGTCAAGATCAGGCCCCCTAAGTCCAGAGACGCATCTTTCAAACGTAATACCAGACCACTGGACTTTTTGTACAGAAACAACGTACCACATCCACTCATAAACTTACTACCGCAGCCTTGTCCTACACTGATAGCTGCCAAGACCTCCCTACAACCACCCCTGCATCTCAAGAGATGAAGAGATGGAGAGTGACGGAGAAGGCACACGCGGCGACAAAAGTCTCCCAATTTAAAGGGCATTCCTGGCTAAGGCGCTTACTAAAGCCTTAGAACCTGTGATGAAAGAGTTGCAGGATATCAAGCAAGATGTTAGAAGTATAGGCAACAGGGTTGAACAATTAGAAACCACTCAATATTAACTCATCTCTTATACAGAAGCTGCATCAACAACTTTCAGCTCCTGCCAATCTCATCTAAATATAATTGTAAACTGGATGGAAGACCAAGAAAACAGGGCCAGACGAAATAATTTACGCCTGAAAGGAATCCCTGAAACAGTACTTCCTGAGGCTATTCCAGCCACAGTTAAACAAATCTTCATCTCAGTCCTAGGAGACACCTACCGCGATGTGATCTGTCGCCTCTTCCACTCCAAAGTCAGGGATGAACATCCTGAAAACAAGCCAGAACAAACCCTCCTCACGAAATTGAGAGGTCCTCGATCTCCATCTTTCATGATCTTGCCAGATCCACTCTCTCAAAGAGGAACATCCTAAGACCTTTAACAGAAATCCTCAGACACCGCAACATTCCTTATAGATGGCTGTTCCCCTTCGGCCTCTCCATCTCTCTGGGGGTGAAAAGATTGATCCTAAAAGAACATGCAGAGTTACCAGAAGTCCTGCAACAACTAGATATCACCGACATCAACATCCCAGATTGGTCTCCAATACAGGACCTAACTTCTCAGCCATCCATCTTACCGTCTACTCCATGGGAGATTGTGAGTACGGAAAAGCGCGGAAACTGAATTATGCTCATTTACCCCAGACATTTCAATCGACTTTTGACTCTTGGTCACTCCCAAACCTATCATGGGTGAGACGTAAAAACCTTATTAAGGCTATACTTCTTCCAAAACTATTGTATCTCTTTCAGGCACTGCCAGTCCCCTTACCAATCTTCTTCTTTACTGAGATCAAAAGAACTACTAACTGCTTTCTCTGGCAAGGTAAAAGACCTTGCCTAAATTATGCATTACTCACGCAACACAAAACAAGAGGGGGAATGGCGCTACCTGATTGGAGACTATATTATGAAGCGGTACATATCTCGAGATTATTACAGTGGTCGAGAGGAAAGGCCGAGAAACTCTGGGTACCTCTAGAAGAATGTCTCGCACAATGTCCATTAAAGTCACACCTATGGGTTAGGGAAGACATTACCCCAGCCCAACTCACACTTAACCTCATTACCCGAAAAAACACTTAAAATTTGTCGGTCCTACAAGGAAGATCTTAGTCCCATTCTCTCCCCCCTTATGTCCATAGCAGACATTAAAACAGATTTATACTCAGCCAAATATAGAGATATAGGAATTAACCCCTCAGACCTGAAATCTATCAAGATACAATATTTTCAAGAAGCGAGATAGCCCTGACGACCCACTTTCCTATATCCAGTTACACCTGATACAAGAGGCCCACATCAAATTAATCACCCTATCCTGACTACATCTAACACATATAGAGAGCTGACCCCTTTTGAGAAACTCATTGCTTCACACCATTCCCCTCGCCATGTTTTGTCACAGGTCTACAAAATACTCCAATCCATTAGAAACCCTAATGATATGACATAATCACAGAATGGAGCAGAGACTTTGAAACTACATTCACAGACAGAGAATCCAAACAAATCTACTTAAGCTCGCATGGGATCACTAGATGCACACGTCTCCAGGAGAACTCCTTCAAACTAATAACCAGGTGGTATCTCACCCCAGTTCGACTCAAACAGATGCAATGCCTCAGCACAGACATATGTTGGAGGTGCTCCCAAACCAAAGGCACATACCTACACATGTGGTGGCACTGCCCTGTGATTCAGCCTTTCTGGACTGAGATACTTGAACTGGCTAAACAAATGTGTTCTTTACCCGAGACCCCATCCCCCCTCTCAGTCCTACTACATGTGAGACTGGAAAACATTCCCTTTAGGAAACGCAGACTTTTCCTTTACCTCATGGCTGCTGCAAAATCCCTTATACCACAATATTTGAATAAAAAAACACCACCGACCGTTTCACAGTGGCTAAATAAGGTCAACCATATTTGCCACATGGAAGTACTGTCAGCCTTGGAGAAAAGATCCCACACAACATTTAAAAAAATATGGGAAGATTAGTTATCCTTCCGAAATACTACACCAGCACTTAATATGCTTTCTAACATATCTGAAACACCGAACTGATCTTCACAAAATCTGTTCGTCCTTGATCTGGATACAAAACACCCCTCATACCCAACCCTCCCCCCTCCCTCACTCCCCTTTCCCATCTACTCATTACTCCATGTTCATCATTATGTTATAGAACGAGCACTGTTGCATATCAACTTGTCATAATTGTTTTTGATTTCTTCTACATCGATACAATGTAAACTTATGTCTCTTATTTTATTTTAAAAACTAATAAAAAGAGAAAGTTAAGAAATCCTGGAGAGAGGTCAGTCACATAGCAGCAATGTCTAGACTGGAATCCAGAAGGATTTACGAATTCGAGACACCTATACTTCCCTACATGGAGAATCCCTACAACACCCAATCCTACCAATGTAACCCACCCACGATGAAGATGACCCAGGATGGAGTGCCTCCTCTTGATGAGACAGAGTGTCTGGCTGCTTACCATCACCTCTATGTCCCCTCGGGGGTAGGCACCCACTCCTTCCCAACCATATGCACTAGCAATTCCAAAAATTACAGATAGCCCTCGAAAAAAACTGAAAGTTCCACCTTTATTAGAAATAACGGATAAATACATCACTCTGAAATAAGAGAATAGTGTCCAAATGAATCACCCAGGTTGATATAAGCAAGAAAACAGAAAACGCACACCAAAAACACAGTAAAAACGCAACAAATACGCAACTGCGTTTTTAATACATTTGAATCTAAGAGACACAACTGACAGAAGCGGACTAAAAGTAGAATAAGGAAACCATCTCTAAGTCGAAATATATAGCAGAATTGACCTGATCTTCAAACACCCACTCCTCCCCCACCATAGGCACCAGATAAAGTCACTGCACAAAAAAATTCTCAAAATTACAGACAGCCCTCTAAAATAATAGATACAGTCTCACCCTTATTAGAAATAAAGATAAATAAGAGAATAATGTCCAAATGAAATCACCCAAGTAGATATAAGCAGAAAAATAGAAGATGCACCAAAAACGCAATAAAAACGCAACTGCAATTTTGAATACATTGAATCCAATAGACCTATATGACAGAAGTGGACTATAGGTAGAATAAGAAAACCCCCTTTTTCATTCGAAATATACAGCAGAATGGACCGGATTTTTAAACAAACAGTTTTTTTTCACTGAATACACAGTACACTGAATAGTTATACATCATATACCTATTGACCTATCTTCTCCCCTCCAAAAAGTTTATTGAGCCACACTTTGCTCACCAATATCACTACCAATGTGGAAAACATCTAAGGATTCGTCCAACATATATGGGAATCCGGTCCACCTTTTACCCAACCCCATTTAGTAATATGGCCACACCCCTAATGTGGTATAAAAAGACGCATCCACCCGGGATAATGCTAAGCCCCCGATGAAGAAGCATGCAGCTTCGAAACGCATCTGGCCTACTGCATTATCCCCAAAGAAACCGCACTATACTATGCGAACCTTGTGACTAAGCGATACCAGCCGGCAGAGCGCTAAAAGGATTCGAACTCCATCCCAAAACTGATCACGTGGGACGCCACGTGACCCGCTGGCACACACGTGACCTACTACACGGAAGCAACCCCGGCCTACGGGAAAAACTCCAGGCTGGGACAGTGAACACCCCCCCAGCACGCCGACCCATGAAGGGAGAGAAAGACGCCGGGGACACAGTAAACTTTTACTAACAAGCTGCGGGACCAGGTGAAATACTTTCTTAAAGGGAACCTGTCACTAGTTTTATGGTGTCCTAACCAAGGGCAACATAAATAAGTGACTGATTCTCATAGCAAAATGCTGGGTCACTTTCTTTAATTGACCCAGTCAATCTGCCAACATCTTGTATTGAAAAGCTCATAATGATGAGTCCTGAATATTCATGAGCTCCTGACGCTCCCCGCCCACCTGCTGCTGAATGACAGTTTTTTTTCCATATGAATCAGCAGCAGGTGGGCAGGGGAGTGGCTATAGCTGTTAATTAAATATACACTGGACTCAAGGACATCACGCTGGACTCTAATCAGCTCATTAGCATGTGGCACCTTTGTGTGTACAGTACAGACCAAAAGTTTGGACACACCTTCTCATTCAAAGAATTTTCTTTATTTTCATGACTATGAAAATTGTAGATTCACACTGAAGGCATCAAAACTATGAATTAACACGTGGAATTATATACATAACAAAAATGTGTGAAACAACTGAAAATATGTCATATTCTAGGTTCTTCAAAGTAGCCACCTTTTGCTTTGATTACTGCTTTGCACACTCTTGGCATTCTCTTGATGAGCTTCAAGAGGTAGTCACCTGAAATGGTCTTCCAACAGTCTTGAAGGAGTTCCCAGAGATGCTTAGCACTTGTTGGCCCTTTTGCCTTCACTCTGCGGTCCAGCTCACCCCAAACCATCTCGATTGGGTTCAGGTCCGGTGACTGTAGAGGCCAGGAGCACCCCATCACGCTCCTTCATGGTCAAATAGCCCTTACACAGCCTGGAGGTGTGTTTGGGGTCATTGTCCTGTTGAAAAATAAGTGATGGTCCAACTAAACGCAAACCTGATGGAATAGCATGCCGCTGCAAGATGCTGTGGTAGCCATGCTGGTTCAGTATGCCTTCATTTTCGAATAAATCCCCAACAGTGTCACCAGCAAAGCACCCCCACACCATCACACCTCCTCCTCCATGCTTCACGGTGGGAACCAGGCATGTAGAGTCCATCTGTTTACCTTTTCTGCATCGCACAAAGACACGGTGGTTGGAACCAAAGATCTCAAATTTGGACTCGTCAGACCAAAGCACAGATTTCCACTGGTCTAATGTCCATTCCTTGTGTTCTTTAGCCCAAACAAGTCTCTTCTGCTTGTTGCCTGTCCTTAGCAGTGGTTTCCTAGCAGATATTCTACCATGAAGGCCTGATTCACACAGTCTCCTCTTGACAGTTGTTCTAGAGATGTGTCTGCTGCTAGAACTCTGTGTGGCATTGACCTGGTCTCTAATCTGAGCTGCTGTTAACCTGCGATTTCTGAGGCTGGTGACTCGGATGAACTTATCCTCCGCAGCAGAGGTGACTCTTGGTCTTCCTTTCCTGGGGCGGTCCGCATGTGAGCCAGTTTCTTTTCAGTTTTTGTGATTGCACTTGGGGACACTTTCAAAGTTTTCCCAATTTTTTGGACTGACTGACCTTCATTTCTTAAAGTAATGATGTCCACTCGTTTTTCTTTACTTAGCTGCTTTTTTCTTGCCATAATACAAATTCTAACAGTCTATTCAGTAGGACGATCAGCTGTGTATCCACCTGACTTCTCCACAACGCAACTGATGGTCCCAACCCCATTTATAAGGCAAGAAATCCCACTTATTGAACCTGACAGGGCACACCTGTGAAGTGAAAACCATTTCAGGTGACTACCTTTTGAAGCTCATCAAGAGAATGCCAAGAGTGTGCAAAGCAGTAATCAAAGCAAAAGGTGGCTACTTTGAAGAACCTAGAATATGACATATTTTCAGTTGTTTCACACTTTTTTGTTATGTATATAATTCCACATGTGTTAATTCATAATTTTGATGCCTTCAGTGTGAATCTACAATTTTCATAGTCATGAAAATAAAGAAAATTCTTTGAATGAGAAGGTGTGTCCAAACTTTTGGTCTGTACTGTATATTATGAGGTAACCATCTGTCACACCAGTAAGTGAATACATCTAAGGCACTTTTTAGTAGTTAATGATTGTATATAATTAGTTAGATTATAATCAAATATCCACATGACAGGTTCCCTTTAAGCATTAAAAGGCTTCCCAAACACCAGCATATCCAAGTAGGTACATTGGATCACAGGGGGTATACAACATCTATTACCCTGTCTAAATATTCATCACGTGGATTCACCCTACCTCCCACAGCTGCTACCTCCACACAGGGGATTTACTGGGGTATTATATATGAATATATGAACTATATCTACACTCCCCCAGAAGCCCGCAAGACTATATATACCCCTATAACTACAATTTAACCATTTTTACTACTATTTTCCATTTTTAACCTTTTTTATCTCTTTTTAAACTTACCTTTTGAGAAATCCAATGTGAATATATTCACTAGGCCCAAATAGACATATTTTGTTGCCCCCACCGACGCAACTCTGTGGATAAGTGTCAGTTGGGTCACTAACCCCTTGTTACATGTTCTATTAATTAATAAAGATTTGTAATATATACATGTCTCAGTGAAACACCATCATTCCACCAATGGAAATACCTCTCTGCAGTTTCGGGTGATAGAGTCCCACTCCATTTATTTATTTAAATGATCTCTTCAAAGGACAGAGGGGCAGTCCTGGTACAAGAGCACCTAGGTCCATTAGTTGTGTAGGGTGAGCCGCCATCTATCCAATTCACGGTCTTCAAAAATTAACATTTGTGCTGCTTTTATTTTAAAGATAATAGCAATTGTTTGTTTCAAGATGATGACATCACCAGCCCCCCTACAACAGCAAAAATACATGAAACTTGCTGGATGGTTAGTGCTACGTTTGTGCTGGTTTGTGCCGTTTAAATCTCCATTCTATCTTCTTTCGTTGTCAAGTTATTAACCATTTATTAAAAGGTCACCCAGCCCCCCACCACAGCCAAAAGACACGAAACCGGGCTGGTTGGTTAGTGCTACGCTTGGGTTGTTTTTTGCTGTAAAAATTTACATTTATGCTGCTTTTATTCGTAAGATAATAAAAAAAATATAAAAAAAGAAATCTTATTATCTTACAAATAAAAGCAGCACAAATGTTAATTTTTACAGCAAAAAAACAACCCAAGAGTAGCACTAACCAACCAGCCCGGTTTCGTGTCTTTTGGCTGTTGCTGGGGGCTGGTGATGTCATCATTTTCAAAAAGAATAATAATAATAATAAAAAAAAAAAAAATCTTAAGATGATGACATCACCAGCCCCCAGCAACAGCCAAAAGACACAAAACCGGGCTGGTTGATTAGTGCTGCATTTGTGCTGCTTAATTTATGAACTCCATTAACAGGGCTGAAGCATACTGACTTTACACAGGTAGTAAGACAAGTTATTATGGACTCACCAGTGGCGTAGCTAGAAATGACTGGGCCCCACAGCAAAATTTTGAATGGGGCCTCCGTCCCCCAGTAATTTTCTCGCATCCCCTTCCTTAATATCCATATTAAGTCCTGACCTTTTCACCGTCTTCATTAAACGGTAACTGCACGCGTCCATGGGAAGTAGATTATCTCAAGAGAAAACCTTTGCTATGTACGCTTAACAAATGGTATTTGGGAACTACAAGCAGCTAATAATCCGACATCCCCCGCACTCCATACAGCGTACAGACCTGGAGGTGACAACATGGATGGCGCCGTGTCAGACACAGTCCACAATAGAAGTCACCAGCACTGGATGATATGTGCAAGATGTAAAGCACTTTTAATTCAATCGTCACATGCGTCAAACAGCCAACGTTTCGGGGCCACGCAGGGTCCCTTCTTCTGGGTGACATAGTGACATCTGTACGCTGTATGGAGTGCAGGTGATTTGGGATTATTAGCTGCTTGTAGTTCCCAAGTACCATTTGTTAAGCGTAGATAGCAAAGGTTTTCGCTTGAGATAATCTACTTCCCATGGACGCGCGCAGTTACCGTTTAATGAAGACGGTGAAAAAGTCAGGACTTAATATGGATATCTCTATGTTTGGGTTTATTTGTTCTTCATTTGTCATTGATTTTCATGAAAACTTTATGATCTACAGTTTGTAAAATGATTTGTAGAATTAAATTGTTTAAGTCTACTTTCACACTTGCAGCAGTGTGATCCGACGACGGAACTGCCCGCCGGATCCGCCGATTTTGATGTGACTGAAAGCATTTGTGAGACGGATCCGGATGCGGATCCGTCTCACAAATGAATTGCAAGAACGGATCCGTCTCTCTGCTTGTCATGCGGACAGAAAGATCCGTCTTGTATTTTTTATTCACATTTTTACTGAATTATACTGTCCTGAATTATAAAAGTACGTTTTTTGCCTTATCTACAGAACGAAAATGATTAATAACATAATGTATAGATATATCGCAGTATAGGGATTATAAGTACCAAAAAATAAATAAAAAGAGTTTAGTGGGGTGACAGAAGCCCTTTAAAGCAGTTGGCTGGTTCGTAAAGGTAAAAATAAAGAAATCTCACCGATTCCTCCACCACTCCAGGTTCGATGCTTCTCCACACACACATGAAATGACCATTCAAACCAATCAGTGACTGAAATAGGACCCCCCACACTCCCCCCTTAGCCGGTGATAGGCTGAGCAGTCACATTTCTGTGTCGAGAGGAACAAGGAAGTAGAGATCTGCAGGGAACCCAGGGAGCTTCTGATCATGAGCGGTGGGGATCGATGAGGTGAATATGACTTCTTTTATATTTAAAGCCATTTTGACCATTAACAATCCATTGACCATGGACTACCTCGTTAGGGGGGATTCACACATAGGTTTTTGTGATACTTTTATTGAGCCAAATCCAGAATGTGTATCCAGCAGAAAAAAGTATGGTATATGTCATTCCTTTCCAACCAACTTCTTACATTGGCTAAAAAGAAAATATAAAATGCCACGAAGACGTGTGTAAACCCACCCACCCTTAGGGTCCATTTACACGTCCGTAGTGTATTGCAAATCCGCAATACACCAGGCCGGCACCCCCGTAGTAACTGCCTATTCTTGTCCGCAATTGCGGACAAGAATAGAACATGTTCTATTTTTTTCGGGTGCCGTGGAACGGAAGATCGGGGCCACGCTCCGGAAATGCAAATGCAGGACCGCACACTGTGTGCAGTCCGCATCTCTTCAGGCCCCATAGAGAATGAATGGGTCTGGATTTGTTCCGCAACGTTGCAGAACGGATCTGGACCCATTTTACGGACATGTGAATGGATCCTTAGGCCTCTTGCACATGACTGTTTGGCTTTTTCAGTATTTTGCGGTCCGCAAAAAATACGGATGACGTCCGTGTGCATTCCGTTTTTTGCGGAACGGAACACCTGGACCCTGATAGAACAGTACTATCCTTGTCCGTTATGCGGACAATAATAGGACAAGTTCTATCTTTGAACAGAACGGAAAAACGGAAACGGAATGCATACAGAGTACATTCCGTTTTTTTTGCGGACCCTTAGAAATAAATGGTTCCGTATACGGAACACAAAAAACGGAACATAAATGGAAAAAAAACATTTGTGTGCAAGTGGCTTTAAGCTGTGTTGACACTGACGTATTTCAGCTACACACTAGGGATTTATATTTAGCATCAATTAGCGCTCCGATTCTGGCAGGGGAATGTAAGATAAGGACTGGATTTCGTTTTTGGCTCCAAATATACAGCTTGCATAACAGTCACAATATGAATCAAGCCTTCTCCGGCTTTTGTGAAACTACATCTCCCAGTATATGATGCCACTTAGTCAGGACTTCTACATTTGTACACTTCTGTAAAAGACCACTTGAAATTGTGTGAAGAAGTCTGCTTACTTGACCATACCCCTCTTTCGTAGGTTCAACCCCCTCACCCTAAAGCATTGACTAACCTCAAACTCACACAGTTAATTAATTTAATGAACAGAGTTGCACAGCATCCTCTGGAAAAGGCAGTTTCCATGACAACCACAGCTTTGTACCAGCGGTACGATACACAACATATGATGAAGGTCGAAGACATAGGAAAGGAGCCAACTTCTGCCCTCGTAGGGTTCATGAGTTGAAGTTCTCCAGCTGATCCAGGAGTGTGAGATGGAAATGTCAAATGTTTTTTCGAAGGTTGAATGGATGAAGTTATGGAACTTGTATTATGTTGGATGTCTTTCAGAAGTGTCAAAATTATAAAATGGTGGAATTTATAGAGTCTCTGGGTTGTGATCGGTCATGACTCAAGTTGTCTCAAGGAAAAGTGCAAAGATCTGATCTTCCTTGAACTTACTCATCTTCTGTTGGGTTGTGGATTAGGAGATGCGTGCTATTCTATAGGTCCCTCATATATGATTAATATTCATTTTCAGGAAGTGGCATGAGAAAGGTTGGAGGTCCTAACTGAGCCAGTGCATATACATGGGAACATGTAATGGTATATTGAATTTGACTGGGCTTCGTATCTTGTGGCCAAGACGTAATGTGCTGGAAATGTCTAGCAAAAAGTCTCAGCTGGGGCTCCCAGCAGGACTTGTTTCGCTGCTATTACTGACAAGGCATTCATTGGATTTCAGGCTTGGCAACGATTTACAGCTGGGAATAGATGCCAAAGATCCGCACAGGCCCAACATTGATGGGGTGGGGTCCTTACCTGAGAACAAAAAAAAAACCATCTATAATGAACGAGAGAAAACAGCATATAGATCATGTAATCATTTCTGGAAGTTAAGCCTTAACTAAATTAACACTGGGGGCAGTGTAGCTTTGAAGTCTAAGGAAAATATTTGTTACCCATAGGTCATCAATTAAATTGAAAGCCTGGACAAGCCCTTTTAATTAATATACTGTATATAGATAACATATACTGGTGTTATGATTCAAAGGAGGCAGGCATAAAGACCTTTTTCAAATCATGGAATCTAATATAATATCTTAGGGCTAGAAATTTGCTCAGTTGAGTGAAACTGTAAATACACATTTTAATAATTGTAAACGGAATAACTTGATGCTCCAGGGCCGTAATTAAAAATCCACTTTCAGTCATTTAGTACTGGTGTCCTTAGATGGGCCAGAGGAGCTTGGATGGGACTGCAAACTCTACACCCCCTACAGCAGTTTTCCCCAAATTTTGTGGCTCTACAGCAGTTGTAAGACTACAACTCCAGCATGCCCTGACAGGCTAGGAGTTGTAGTTTTAAAAATTGAAAAGATGAAAAAAAGACACAGGTTAGGAAAGGGAACACCCCCCTATATGCATACAGATTAAATTGTACAACCAATAGGGTCCATACTTCTGAAGACACTATAATAAGACGTCTTACCAATAGGACCCCATGGCTCCCCATCCTGTTTTGCTTCTCCCCTTTGGGATTCGGAGCTCAGGCTGAGCTCAGCAGACAGATGATCAGTGCTCAGGTAGCTGTGTCTGGGGAGAAGAAACACTGGTATTACATTCCATAGAACATCAGCTTAGGATGAGTTCACACTTCAGTTATTTCCATCAGTTAGGCCTCATGCACACGACCGTTGTTTCATTCCGTGTCGGTTGTTCAGTTTTTCGTGTTTTTCTGCGGACCCATTGACTTTCAATAGGTCCGTTGAAAACTCAGCTAATGCACCGTTTGTCATCCGCGTCCGTGATCCGTGGTTCCAGTCTGTCAAAAAAATATAACCTGTCCTATTTTTTTGGTCATGGAAAGCGGTTTGCGGACCTATTCATGTCAATGGGTCCGTGAAAAAACGCGGAGGCACACAAGATTGTCCTCCTCGTCTGTTTTTTTTCCTATCATTTGCATGGCAAACTTGACCTAGACTTTTTTTTTACTTTGCTTCATGTCTGGTGATCCTCCAAAAATAAAGGAAACGGATAACGGAACCCCATTTTGTGAAACGGAACACAACAACGGTAGTGTGCATGAGGCCTAAATGTCAGCCGAAACCAGTAGTGAAGCCTACTCGGAGATCAGGTGTAATGATTTGATTTGCACCTATTATGTGTTTTTGACCCACACTTGGTTTAGGCCCACAATAACAGAATGAAATAACTGACCAAACAACTGAAGTGTGATTGCTATGCAGACCGTGGGCAGGCGGGCAGGGTTTCCACATCTATATTCCGGGTTCTCCGGGTAGCTTCTTACAGTGGGCAACCTATCTTCCCGAACATGATGAGGAAGTTCACCTTGGAGACCCATTTTTCAGCTAGTGGGTCATCTGTAGAAAAGTGGAGCTCCTGTGGCAGGGTGGGACAGGTCTCATGGCGGGGGAGGAGTCGATTCTCTCACCTTTCTCAGGTAACTGGGTAAGGCCTCATGCACACGGCCATTGTTGTGGTCCGCATCCGAGTCACATTTTTTGCTGCTTAGATGCGGACCCATAAGATGCGCATCCGCATCCGTTGCGATATTCCGTGGTCCGCAAAAAATATATATAACCTGCCCTATTCGTGTCCCTTTTGCGGACAAGAATAGGAAGGTTATATCAATGGCTGTCCGTGCCATTCTGTAAATTGCGGAACGCACACGGACGCCATCCAGGTTTTGTGAATCCGCAACTTGCGGACCGCAAAACAAACAATGGTCGTGTGCATGAGGCCTAAGGCAGAGTTCACATCTTCACATTTTTTTAGGTAACCGGATAAGGCATAGTTCACATCCTTGTTGTTTTTGGTTTCCTGTCCCGTCATGCAATGGACCCCGTTGACTTATAAGGGGGCTATCAGCTTACCATAGAAAATAGAGCTGCCTGCTGCCCTTTTTTTTGCCAAATGTGACAGAATTTGCAGAGAATCCAGATGTGAACAGAGCTTGATGATGGATGACAAGGATGCCTGGTCCAATATACTAAATGTCAGCAAGCGGGAGAAAGGCTTGATGAGTAAGGTTCAGTTTTCTTCAGGTCTATGCATGCCACCCTACTACTGGATCCTCTGTAGATGGGCAAAACGTGGGCAAAACGGTGGATGGGCAAAACGGTGGCTCAGTGGTTAGCACTGGTGCCTTGCAGCGATGAGGTCCTAGGTTTGAATCTGACCGAGAACAACATCTGCATGGAGTTTGTATGTTCTCCCTGTGTTTGCATGGGTTTCCTGCCACACTCCAAAGTCATACTGATAGGGACCTTAGATTGTGAGCCCCATTAGGGACAGTTCGATGCTAATGTCTGTAAAGCGCTGCAAAATATAGTAGCGCTATATAAGTCCATAAAATAAATAAAGAACCTTTAAAGGAACTCCCATGATTCCTTACAGTTGGAAAGATTTTTCTATGACTTAGATAGAGGGAACAAAGAAAGGGGGTGGGATTTATACATTTCTGTGGTATCCTACATATACACTTTAAATGACAATGGTCATAATGCTTCTTTAAATACCTAATTCTAAAATCTAGAAAAGTGAATGTCCTATAATTCAAACATCTAAGCAATATTTGATTCAACATAAACATGGTCAGCATTTCAACAAAACCACAGAAAACAGAAAAAGTGATGTAAAAGTGGAAGATTCCTTTAAATGAGTCAGTTTGTGATGAATTAACATCAGGACATGAGAAATATGGTGCATACTCAACGAACGTTCAGACTAAAGATGTCTTGTGGTGTGTGTCTTACCTCCTGTACAGCGAGGGCTTAACAGATGTCTCGTTATCATTAAGGGTGCCCAGGGACGGCCACTGGTTTACCAGAGGGGCCCCAATGCTTGAGTTGAACTGTTTGATGGGGGCATTTTCAGAAGGGAGTAGCCCAGTGCTGGAATTACAGGGAAAGAATGCTCTAGTTATGAAATGCCAAAGTGCATGACGGGTATGTCTGGAAGGGACTGGCAAATGTTGCCCTCAAAGTGTAAACCCTAGCTGTTGTGAAACTACCATTTTTGGCATGCACACTTGCCCAGCTGTACTCAGAGCTTCCACTGAAGAGAACGGAGCATGCTAGGAGTTATAGTTTCACAACAGCTCAACTGCCACAGGTTGCTAACCACTGCCCTATAGCATGTTGTGACCTCTGTTACTGAGCCACTATCAGTTGTGACCTTCTTATAGGTTATATGGCCCCTTCATCTTCCAGGAAAAACCCACATCATACTTTCCTATTGTGGTTGGATTTTCCATTTTGGTTAATGCAACAATCAATATTGCAATTTTGTACACTTTATTTTTCTATGCTTAGTGCATGGTCACAGTGTGTGGATGATGAGGGTGAGAGTTCAGGAGTAGGTTTGAGTACTGTCAGAACAGGGTTTGTTAGCCCATACTAAGAACTGGTGTGGGACACATGTATGAAATGTTAGTGCTTGGAGTGGACAAGTAGATAGGTGAATCTGTGCCACATCAGGGGTCTGTGGCCACCCAGAGTTTACTATGAATATGTCCCATAAACAAGTGTATGTCCAACAGACGTGGTTGGAATGGAAAGAGCCGTGTGAGAAGGTGGAATACTTTGGGGTAGATAAAATGGGGATTTTCTGTGAAGCATTTCGATAGGGCTATGGTCACTACTTGGGGTAGATATACAGGTACAGGTACATTCCTGACTAATACAATGACATATCTACTTGATTGATTTCCTAGTGCTTTGTCTTACTCACAGCTGTTCCTGCAGTTCAAGGATGACTCCCTCCAGCTGGTGCTTTTCTTGAAGACTCTGTTCTGCCTGCTCGGTGAGCCTCTGAGTCAACCGCTTATTCTCAGCTTCTAGATTCTTCAGCTGAGACTCTCGCAAACGGACCAGCTCCTCCAGGTAACCCTAAGGAGGTACCACAACAATGAGGACATAATATGGTGGAATGGGCTCCAACAGTAAATTTGTAGGTTTACGCAAAAAGGCTGATCCTTCTAATATCGTGTTGCTCATACTAAGCCACCAACCATGCTCCACCACTGCCCTGGGTTGTCTCTGCCGGTGGCACCTTTTAAGTCAATAAATGGCAACACAATGCATTGACTTTGGGCTACAAGAGCTTACAATGACACATCCCATGCCATGGCAATTAATATCATGCAGCTTGGAGAATAGGGCACCATGTCCTTTACATTTAGACACCCATGTACATTGATTTGTAACTTTTTACAGCAGATAGACATCATCAGCATCACTGACTACTCCTATACAATGGGGGCATGAACGGTCCAGGAGCCCACCTCTAGGGAATAGATCTTCATCAACGTCTTCAAATATAGTGTGCAAACAAAAGAACCCCTCCCCCAACACTCATATACAAAAGTAGACAGCCGTCATCTTCATCTGCAGACATACTTCCAGTAATGAGTGAACAAGCTCATTAGATCATCTACAATGGACAGGACACTACATCAGTCATCACTACAGGCGTTTGACAGTAGCCTTTTCTCATTGATTTGTCTCCAAACAGATTATTGATCATATACTGCGAAGGAAAAGTACAGATCAGACCTGCTGTTACCAAAGAAGAGTTCATAAAAATGGAAAATACCGTAAATGTCAATATAAAAAAGTAACCAGGGCATATTCATGCATATGTTCAGTATAGGATACCGTTGTATGGATTCATTCACAATTATGCAGGTTGCGGAGCTCATATCTCCCAGCATCCTCTGCTTATTCAGACTTTGTGCTGGTGATTTGCTTTCTTGAGAAATGTATTTTGTACACATATTGTAAAGTAATATTTAAAAAAAATAATAATTCAAGCCAGTGCAACAAGCAGTGAATTGCTCCAGCTTCAGAAATCTTCGGCCTTCAGATGTTACTTCCCGGGCCGCCCTATATATGCAGCACATTCATAAAACGGGCCAAGTCAACTAGAGCAAGAGCTGCATATGGGGTTTATGTCTTTGTAAGAAAATTCCTTTAAGACGCAGTTGCACATTTTTCTGTATTTTGCTCAGATTTTGTGGTCTTACATTTTGTATGGTAAAAAGGAGAATTCGGAACAATTCAGGCGTGTCAATTCAGTACATGAAAACTCTTTACTTATTTTGGTCGCTACTCAGCCCCCTATGGTTTTTCCTTCTTTCTTTCGTCAACAAGAGGTCTTTTTTTTTTTTTTTTATGTCTCATTTCAAGCAGCCCACCTATTCTCCAAGAGGCGTCCAGGCCCCATAGCAGCTGCTATGGCTTGTAATTATATCTTTGGATTAAAGGGACTCTCCAACTTTTTATCAAATTTTGGCTCCCCTGTCAAAACTGGCCACAGCAGTGATTGTCCCCTAAGCAGCACATCACTGGGTCATGTGCCACCCTGGATACACATCATAGCTGCGGCCAGTCATTGGCTGCAGCAGCACACATGACCCCTTGTCCATGACAGAATTTTACAAGCGGGGACTGAATGCAGCAGTGGACCAAAGGACTCCCCTCTACAGCTATGGTGGGATGGGGAAACGGAGTGACAAAATATTGTAAAAAGCGGGAGAACCCCTTTAAAGGGCTTCTGTCACTCCACTAAAGTGATTTTTGGGCTAGTGAAATTAGGTATATTGCGATATATGACAATATAATTGTGTTACTTACTTTGATCCAGCAGTTTCTGCAAAAAACGAAGTTTTATCATATGTAAATTAGGTCTCTAACAGCAAGTAGGGCGGCTACTTGCTGCTAGCTGCTGCAGAAATCCGCCCCCTCGTTGTGTTGATTGACAGGGCCAGCCGGGAACTCCTCCTCCTCCGGCCAGCCCTGTCGGCATTTCAAAAATCGCGCGCCTCTGTTGATTCGGCGCAGGCGCTCTGAGATGAGGAGGCTCGTCTCCTCAGAACTCCCTCAGTGCGCCTGCGCCGATGACATCACCGAAATAGAAGACGTCATCGGCGCAGGCGCACTGAGGGAGTGCTGAGGAGACGAGCCTCCTCATCTCAGAGTGCCTGCGCCGAATCAACAGAGGCGCGCGATTTTTGAAATGCCGACAGGGCTGGCCGGAGGAGGAGATCCCGGCTGGCCCTGTCAATCAACACGACGAGGGGGCGGATTTCTGCAGCAGCTAGCAGCAAGTAGCCGCCCTACTTGCTGTTAGAGACCGAATTTACATATGATAAAACTTCGTTTTTTGCAGAAACTGCTGGATCAAAGTAAGTAACACAATTATATTGTCATATATCGCAATATAACTAATTTCACTAGCCCAAAAAAAAAAAATCACTTTAGTGGGGTGACAGAAGCCCTTTAAGGGTTAGACTGGGTCCTGGTATTACTACATTTTTGCAAGATAAAGCAATCCAGCAAGTTAGCTCCTTGATAAACAAGTAATTCCCTAAATATCTCTGCTGTCGACAATACTACGCTACAATTGTGAGTATAACTGTTTCGGCTCTTTTTGAACTATTGAGCAGCAAGAGTGTATCGATATTATATAACGACCACTGAGTCGCTACAGCTGCAGTGACTATTAAAAAAGCCCTCAATCAAAAGGACTTTAGAAACAGGTGTAGCCCCAATCCCACCTTTGGGGTATTGATTAAGTGACAAGCACCCATCTGGAAGGACACTATCTTTACCATACAATTATCCAATATTACTTGATTTTATTGGGTTTGAATGAATTCAATGGTCTTTTAGTAAATGAATGTCTTTTAGTAAATGAATGTATTTTAGTTTAATATTTTTAGGAGTGTTGCATTTTATATTTTATGCAAGTTTACTTAACAGTGTATATCACTAATAAAACATTTGTATAACTATCTGTGTGATACCGAATATTGGTGTGCCCTACCATTCTCTGTTCTAAGCTCCTTGATAAAATCTAAAGAATTTATTGAAGAGCTAAAATGATATCATGTAGCACAACACCGCATGTCTGGCCTGTAAACCCTGCAGTACCATGGCCATGATTAAGATCTGTAGGGTAGATTTTTATCAAGAAGCTAGAATGCTGGGTTGGTTTATATTGCATGTTCATCTGCTCCGGGGTTTCCATACACCTAGCTGTCTGGGTAAAGCAACAGAGGTGAGCTGAACTTTTCTTTGGTACTACACTTTTGTGTTTTTTTATTACCCATTATAAAATATCGCCTACCTTTTGTGCATAGACTATACGAAATTTCTGCTCCATTTTACGCCACTTGCTGTACCAGCTCTCCTCATCTGTGAGAAGTGGCAAATAGGGGTGTTCTGGGGAGCTGTCTTCACTGCTGCTACCACCCACACTCTCTCGATCTTCTTCTTCACTCAGGTAATCATAACTGGGAAACAAAGGGTAAACAAGAGTGAACCCAATGTACTAACAACTTAAAGGGGTTGCCCAGCCATAAATACTGATGACCTATCGTCAGGATACGTCCTCAATATCTGATCAGCGGGGGTCCAACTCCCAGCTGTCTGTAGAGGAGGCAGCGCTGCATGCGAGAGCAGCTTCCTCTTCATTACGCTGCACGTCGTCTCAGAAGTGTAGTGCATTATGAGTACTCGCTCTATTTAAAGTTCTGAACCTGGACATGCCCATAATTTCACCCAGGCAGCCCCCCTGATGTTAGCATTTCATGCTCCGATGTGCTCCCTTGCCCTGCGCTGGATCGCGCAGGGCAAGGACTCTTATTTACAATAACACACTGCCGAGCGGAGGCTTCCGCCCAGCAGTGTGTTTGGTGATGTCACTGGCTCTGATGGGCGGGCTTTAGGGCTGCTCTAGCCATTTTACTGGCTAGGGCAGAGCTAAAGCCCGCCCATCAGTGCCAGTGACGTCACCGGGCTTCCTGGCAGACTTTTGGAGAGCCCGGTTCGTCACCGAAGCTCCAAAAAATGCCTTTGCCCTGTGCGATTTAGCGCAGGGCAAAGGAGAGCATCGGAGCATTAACTGCTCCGAAGCTCAAGTCGGGGGGGCTGCCTGGGTGAAAATGGGGTGTGTCTGGGTTCAGCTTTGAACTCGGACAACCCCTTTAAGTGAATAGAGCGAGTGCTTGTAATTACACTACGCCACCGCTCCACTGGAGACGAAACACAGTGTAATGACATGGAGCACGGCCTCCTCATCAAACAGCTGGGGTGTCAGACCCCCGACGATCAGATATTGATGATATCGAGGATATTAGCTGCCACACAAATACAACCAGTTATGTGCCTTGTTTTCTACTCACCTTTGTGTGAACTTCAAGTACGGGGTGTAATCTATAACTGCTGGGGTCTTTCCATCAATGCCTTCTCCTTTCAAACAAAAGCTGCAAGGTGGTAAAATATAAGGAACAGACATTATATTCCAAAAGACCGAAGAATTAATTGGAAGACTGTATTACCATCATAAGGTTCCCCTACAGTGATCTTTACCTGAAGTCAATGGCGCTCAGTCCTATCAGCATCCCCGTGAGTACGGACGACTCTTCTCGCAGTAAGATGGCTCCATCATCATAAAACCTTCTGCAAAAAGTAGGCGTCCAATGTCAAAATCCAAATGTTATAGTGTTTAAGAAAGTTAACACCAGTGCAGCGGAAGCTAAGATGGGGGCTGCTGTATGTGGGGTTCTCACACACCGTAGAGCGACTTTAGGGTGGCTGCACACTATGTGGATTACGTGGGTTTTTTCTGTGCGGATTTTGTGTGGAAAAACCACAGCATAATACAGTGCCAGCAAAGTGACTGAGACATAGCAAAGCTCAAGTACGCTTCTCTTGTTTTCCGAGTGCGAAAATTGACCTGTTGTCCAGATTTCAAAATCCGCAGCATGTCAATTGTTCGTGCGATACTGCACCTTCTGTAGAGGGGTTTTCCCATGGACTTCAATGGGGTTGTTTTTATAAACAGAAAAGCCGCACCAAAAACCGCATAAAACCACAAAAAACGCACCAAAACCACAATAAATAGTGCAGATTTATGCACTTTTTTTGTGCAGTCATGGTGCAGATTGTGACCCTTACAGTCCCTCTTCATGGTAGAGACATGGAGGTTGCAAGATGGCGATGGTCACCACTGGTAGCTTTGCAAGCTAAAAAAAAATAGTTTTTTACTCCTTTATCCTTCAAAGAATGTAACATTAGTGGCCATTTTTATTAAAGCAGAGAGACAGATTACGTAGTTCTAAAGTGTTAGGAGACCGCTCATATAGCAGCCCAAACCTCAGCTTCCTAGACCCTTGAAACTACTGTATGTATTAGGAAGGGGAGTAGGAAATAGTAGTAGTTGATCTGAATTATAACATTAAAGGGGTTGTCTCACTTCAGTAAGTGGCATTTATCATGTAGAGAAAGTTAATACAAGACACTTACTAATGTATTGGGATTGTCCATATTGCCTCCTTTGCTGGCTTCATTCATTTTTCCATCATATTATACAATATTGTTTCCATGTTTACGACCACCCTGCAATCCATCAGTGGTGGTCGTGCTTGCACACTATAGGAAAAGCAGTGGCCTCTCTGGTGGCCAGAACCATAGAAGTGCACACATAGGCTGGTGCTTTGTCCCATAGTGTACAAGCATGGCCACTGCTGATGGATTGCATGAATCAGGCCAGCAAAGAAGGCAATATAGACAATAAAAATACATTAGCAAGTCGCTTGTATTAACTTTCCATATATAATAAATGCCATTTTCTAAAGTTAGAGAACCCCTTTAAGGGTGGGGACATTCATTCTTCTTTAGGCACACAGCATTTAAACAGGCCCTGTAACTTCCCCTGCTCTTCACATGTCTGTTTTAGTAACTACTGGCATACCCCATGTAATAAGAATTAAAGCTCCAAAATGGTTATGACTCTATGATGTGCCATTCCTTTATTATTCCTGCTAGAAGTTTTAAATTAATTGGTAGCAGTTTGCAATGAAGGTCCACATGGGTGGTACCAGTTGGGGAGGGGAGTGGGGTGTCCCTGCACAGTCTGACACTATCCACTCAGTGCTGCCAGTGGCAGACTGTTCAGGGATACACCCCAAACTGGTAACACCCATCTGGACCTTCATTGCAGACTATGATTAATTCACTCCATAGGAATGGCACAACATAGACAATAATAGATTCTCCAAAATTGGTATTACATGCGGAATGCAAGTAGTTACTAAAACAGACCTGTCAGGATAGTTGGGACAAACGTGGATGATGCACAAACACAGTGAAGCTTTTTTTTGACCAACATGGAGTTTGTTGCTCACCTGGTGGTCCTGGTGTCTCTTAGCGCTGTCACTATATACTCTGAGAGTCTCTTCTCCATGAGCGCCAGGCGGATCCAGGCCCGGCCCTACAGCAAAATTTGCTGAAAGTGAGTCTTCGCCTTTCATCATCAGATCATTTATAGGTCCTATTTCATTTCTTAATATATCTTTCATTTTAAAGGATTACATTCTGCTCTACCACTCTAGGGGCTTGCTACATCCCATTTTAATCTTAACCCTACCCCGAAAAAAAAATTGTGGCACAGGCTAAAAATGTTTTAACAAAAAGGAGCCTTGCTCATCTAGCCCTGCATCGCTCCTGTTTTCCCCACCTTTTCCAGCCATCCCCAACTATCCCACCTGATCATAGGAGCCAGGCACATCATAGTTGTAGACACCAGTGCCAATGATCACGTGGCCACTGAGGCCAGTGACTGGCTGCAGCAGTCCAGTATGTCATCGCTGCAGCGCCAGAAACAAAGACTGGCAGAGAGCAACGGAGCGAAGGTGAACACTCCCTGCCTTCACCTTAATGTTCGGGGGTCTTGGAAAACCAATATAATATACAAGTCATAAGCTATATGCTTTTAGATCCCCCTGGTGATGGCTCCCGGAAACACGATCTTATGATTTACAATTGCTGCTATGGAGGGCTAATTTTGACCACCACGACAGCAGATCTACACAAAAAAGGTCCTAATCCTACTAAATAACCCAGTTACACAACTACTGACCTTTGCTCGTGATGTGCTAATGTTCTCCATATTCTCAATACTGCTAATGCAGTTATTGGGCACTTTGCTACAAGCAATGCGAATATAATCCCAGAATCCTCTCTGTCCATCTGTGCTAAACCAGCTAACATGGCCTATAAAAGTCAAAAAATAAAGAAATGAGTCTCCAATGTAACTTTAAGTATAATGTATACAAGGCGCCAAAATTCTACACATGCACCTTATCCATACCTAACAGCCATTACAAAAATATGAAGACCACAGCACCACTCCTGTCCATGGGTTGGTATTGCATTCATTTTGTGAATAAGGCTGAGCTAAGAGTGGTGCTTTTTTTTTTTTTTTTTAAAGGTAGCCTTTTTTATAATTCTGTACAATCACTTGAATTAAGCAGGTATGGAGCTAAAGGTGGTCCAGATGTAGCAGTTGCACCCAGACCCTGGTGCCTGTATTATGAAACGTACATAGCAGACGGGCAGCCTTGTTGCAGATTTGCACTGAGGCCCTGGACATGGGGGGGAGGGGGGCATTCATTTATCAAAAGGTGTTACGCCAGTTTTATGGGGTAAAAAAAAGACGGTCATTTTTGCACAAGCGGGAAATTTGTATGTTCTGCACCTTAACATAATGCTCGCCACTGCCTTAAAAAGTGGGTATGGCGCAGGCTTTTATCCAGAGGGCATGTGGACTCCAGAAAGTTACTACAGAAATTGCCATAAGTTATAGCTCAAATATAGATTTGACTTTCTGGCTTTGGAGGGCTACAGATCTGCCTAATTTATTAAGAAGCCCGTGGCTCCCACTCCAGTACAAAGTAGATGAAGACTGGCCCATGAAACACCAGCCTCAATAAATTCCTCCCGAGGGATCTAAGAATGTAGCATGCAAGGTGGGACAAATTGCAGCAGGCCAAACAAGCCTCCAACCAACAGCTACTGAAGGTGTAAGACCAGTTTTACTCCCGTTTCCTCAGTTCTCACCTTTGAAGCGGTGGCTCAGGATATGTTCCAAAATTGCAGCAAAATTCACAAACTCTTCTGAGGAATCATCAATAGGTTCTGCTGTATATTTCTCCAGTAGGGTCTTTACTGAGAACCTGAACGGATATGGTTAATAGTGAGTGAAGGCAGCAGAATTATTAGATCATCTAGATGAACAAATCCAATATCTAAAGAGGTTTTCTCATGGATGACAATGACTATGATGCCTCCAAAAATAGCTGAAGAGGCAAGGCAATTTCCTAGAACCATTGCCACTTCTTCCAAGCAATCAGCAAGGATTCCCACCACTTGGATACCCACAAAATTGGCATTGGTGGCATATTCTAGGAACAAGCCATTCATTTCTAAAGTCAGACAGCCCCCATAAATCAAATCAGTCACGGGCAGCCCCCTTACACTGAGCGTGTTACAGATTCCCTGATGATGCAAACTCGGATGGTGCAGTTGTGCCCTCTGTAAACCCTACCACCCATTCAATCGATCCAAAAGGTCTCACCTACCTACATATACCCTTTGAGCTTTAACAGAAGTACATAAGACAATAGCTAATAATGCAGTTGCTTAGCATATATGTCAGGATATGTGGCATCGGTGCATTTGCCACCTTATGGTTAATGACTACTTCCTCCATATACTCGAAAAGCCACCCAATCTCTAGTCCTGATGTCACTTCCTGTTCCCATCTTACATGCATTCCCAAAGACAGCAAACCTCAGTCCTTCCCATCAATGATGATATCCTGTGGAAATTGTTTCACCCACAATTTATTAACCCTTTATAACCCTCATTTTTACCAATTCCCTCAATACATACAGTTCACGGCGCTGGTCTATATAAGACCTTCCCCTTTCCTGTCACCTTGTGATCTTCCTATTGCCCATGCACTGTACAGGGTTGTGAATTCCAATAGCCATTTATTGTAATTCTTTAATACCCACCCCCTCGTTCTTCTTCCTTAAATATTATATTACATGAATACATTATCCAAAGAACAGCACTACCACAAGACCCAGCACTGACCTGCACACAGTGAGAAGGTTTTTCCTCTCTACAGCAATGTTCCTTGAAGAAGCCTTCTTAGATGGCAAGCCTAAAGCCATGGCCGACTGAATGAAGCTTGGTTCCATGCAAAGCTGAAGAACTAGGCTCTCTATTCCCACAAAGGCTGCTCCAAACCACCAGCAGGCCTGCAGGCTTCTCCACACCAGCCAGGACCCCTCCCCACCTCCTCCTGCAGGCCTGTGGCTCTCTGCCTCCTCCTATGGACTAGCAGGATGGTTGGAGCAGAGCTCAGGAGAGATGAGGAGAGGCTGCTCTCCCTGGTGCTGAAGCTGAGCGTTGCCAGTGACGTCACCAGGCCTGGGAAGACAGGAGGGGGAGGGGGAGCTCAGGTTATAGTGGTAGAGGGAAGGACAGCACAAAGGACCCAGCAATAAAAGAGCAAAGCATTGTACAGAAGACATCCTACCATAAACATCCATCCAGACCGATGGGATTATCTACTCTGCTCCCTGCCTCATAACCGGAGTGTTTCTAATAGGGGATGGAGAACAGTATATATAAGTCAATGAGGAATTATATGGAATAATAGGAGGAGATATAGAGAGAAGTTATATGGAGTAATAGTAGAAGATATAGGGAGAGGTTATATGGAGTAATAGGAGGAGATAAAGAGAGGTTATATGGAGTAATAGGATCAGATATAGGAGAGGTTATATGGTGTAATAGGAGGAGATATAGGGGAGGTTATATGAAGTAATAGGAGGAGATATAGGGGGAGGTTATATGAAGTAATAGGAGGAGATATAGGGAGAGGTTATATGGAGTAATAGGATCAGATATAGGGGAGGTTATATGGAGTAATAGGAGGAGCTATAGGGAGAGGTTATATGGTGTAATAGGAGGAGATATAGGGAGAGGTTATATGGAGTAATAGGAGGATATATAGGGAGAGGTTATATGGAGTAATAAGAGGAGATATAGGGAGATGTTATATGGAGTAATAGGAGGAGATATAGGGAGAGGTTATATGTAGTAATAGGAGGAGATATAGGGAGAGGTTAAATGGAGTAATAGGAAGAAATATTGGAGAGGTTATTTGGAGTAATAGGAGGAGATATAGGGAGAGGTTAAATGGAGTAATAGGGGGAGATATAGGGAGAGGTTAAATGGAGTAATAGGACATATAGGGAGAGGTTATATGGAGTAATGAGGAGGAGTTGTATACATCTATTAAACATGTAACGAAGTAAATAACAGTAACTATATGTCTGCTAGTTCTCTACTTTTGATAAAAAAATTTAGCCTAGCCAAGAAGTAATGGAGAGATCACCCTTGGGCCAGCTGGATGACATTGATAATATTACAGACTGAGTGTTTTTGGCGTACAGTGAGATTTGTAGCGCAGGATTTAAATCTACCAATTACAGACGACAACAGCTAGAGGGTGTTAGTAACTATTACAGATCTGTAGGTTATGTAACATGGTTTTCAAATTTTCATGTCTTTTTGCAATTTAACAGGAAGAATATGGAGAACAACCCTTTACTTTATATTAGGATGTTACTTAATGTCAGCTGAGGAAGGTAATGGGAGACTTTGTTTTAGGAATGGTGTTTTATATGGGGTCTTAATTGTAGGAAATTGTTCCCACAAGCATTTTGCCTCTTTCTTCTCTCCACTGGATGAGATTTATCAAAGGCAGTGCAAGGGAAAAGTGGAGCAGTTTTTATAGCAACCAAATGTATCCTCTCATTATTTTATGGGCTTTTGGAAGATGAAACTGTGAGATTAGAGAAACAGTACCACTCATTCATAGGCTGTGACTGGTATTGCAGGTCAGACTCATTTAATTAAATGCATCAACACTAGTCATAGCCTATTAGAGGGACACGGTATCCTTTTTCCCTAATCTAATACAGTCCCTTTAGAAAGAGATTTTTTTTTTTATCATTGTCCCTCCTTCATTGTCCTATTCATTTCCTTAACCCATTTTCAAATGTCCTATTAAAGGGTTTTATTGTCAAAAAAAAAAAAATCAGACATCATATAGATCTTGTACTAACAAAGCTAGAACCAGCCCTGTACCTCACATGGATCCAAAGATCTCCACATTCATTGCTCTGCCAGATTTACATCAAGCTGCCAGCTCAAGAGGAGTGTCTTTTCTGCTACAGCTAAGGGGGCGTGTCCATGGTCTCCCTATCACAGCTGAGGAGGCAGCTGAAGGATGAAACTGAGCATGTGCGGCCATCTCAGTGAGCAGAACAAAGAAATAAGAAAAAGAACTAACAGCAGGTGGCGCAATAACTCAATAGCTATACAACATTTTTAATGACGTGCAATTACAAAAATATTTAGATCAAGCTGTTGGTTCGAAAACTGTAGAATATTTTTCACGGGACAACCCCTTTAAGGAATTCAGAATTAAAAGACTGAGCCTCCCCTTCCAATGGAGAAAATTTTAAGGGAACGTGTAATCAGAAAATTACCTATTGTTTAAATCACGTTTTTATGTTTAACATATTTTTAAAGAATTTTTGGTGATGTTATTTTTAAGTTTTTGTGTCTATATTTAAACAAAAAACATAAACTCCTGCAGTTTTCGCACTGGCCACCAAGCCTAATAATAGGCACCACTTCTTGGTCTGTAGAGATGTCTTTACTGCAGTTATAAACCATTCTAAAAGGCTGTATTACACAGTCCAATGTGGCAGACAACTGTTGGGACAGATGCGTTCTCTCCTGGCAATCACCTGCTTGCTAGTGGAGGAGACCGCTACTATTACATGCAGCAATCTCCTCCGCAGCATGCCATACCATTGCTCGTCCCCATGCTGTATAGTGGTTTGCGAGCAGCAGGTCGTGATTCGACACCACGATCTGCGCCTGCAAACGATAATTTTTTTAACATGTCAAAAGATTTGGATTGCCAGATGATCGAATGCTTGTTACCGATTATCTGTTGAAAAACCGGGCAGTGTAATGTAGGCTTAAACCTGCTTGTAATGATAAGGAGATATGACCTCTGTGCATAGCGAAGTCAGGACCCACAATACACAATTTTCAGAGCTTATCTATTCTTTCCTTGTACAGTGACCTCTGCACAGGTCACAGAGCATAGCCTAGAAGACTCTGCCATACAAGTCAATGAGGTCCCCTCCTAACCATTGTGTCTATGGCCCGTGGGACTGCTGCAAAGCAATTCACTTAATGCTGTTTAAATGCCGATAAGAACAGCTCAGGTAAGATGGCAGCCCCCATAATCATGTTCAGCAAATAGAATTAAAAATCTGCAATCTAAAACTGATTAGATAAAAAGGATATGTGTCACTATCCGATTCCAACTGGCAGATAACATTTTCCTAATTTGGCGAAGGCCAGTGTGCCAAAGCGTTGCTGTTATGTGATGTTCAATCCACAATAAAGAATGCAAAAATGTAGCTGGCTGCACCTTGGACCTTTCATGCATATCAGACTTTTATGGTGGATCTAGATAGAACCCATCCAAGAGCTCATTGAGACGGGTGATGTTCATGTCCAGGCGCTGTCCAAGGGTAGAACAGATAGAGCCCAGATTGATTACAAACCCTTCATAATCAATGGGCCAGTTCACATGTGTGACTTTCCGTAAGGACCATCAGGCTAGGTCTACATGACGACATATGTCGCGCGACAATTTTTATAAGGATAGTCTAGTGTCGCAATGCGACATGCTGCGATTGCGACAGTCGCAGAAAAAGCCATCTCGAATGGACTTTGTCGCAGTATGTCGCATGTTGCAGTGCGACACCATAGACTATCCTTATAAAAATTGTCAGGCGACAAATGTTGTCGTGTAGACCTTGCCTCAGACTATAAAGAGAGTCTTGCAGTGTGCACCATCTAGCTAAGATCTTCTTACAAGACTCATTTGTGTGAGCTGGTTTGCAAGAAAAATGTACTGAACCACAATGCCATCCAATTTGCAATCAGTAGCAGGACCAGCTGGACTAATTTCAGATTGCTCACCTAAATTAGGGCTAAGATAGCATGCGTCATTCTTACCTGGTGCATTCAATAGCTAATTGGAACCGTTATGTTTATGAATTCTACAAAAAGCGCATTGATGTAGTGTAATACTTAATTTTGCCTGCGGGAGTGCTGTGGAGAAATGGGACACTTGCTGATGCATCCCCTAATCATTACAGCAGATCACTGGGGGGATCCGTTCAGCAGGGGACATTTCTGGATTAGAAAATAACCTTTCAAAATGCTTATTCCATGGATGAATTTTGCTAGCCAGCAGATGGCTGCATCAAAGGACTATCGCGAGTCCCCAACATTTGGACTTGCACCCATTTTACCCGGGCACAGTGACAGAAGTGTAGACTTGTCAATGCTGGTATTATTACAAGCTTTTAGGGTTCCGAGTGCATTTATTAACTCTATTCCAATACCTATTGGTTTAGCCCATACAATATGCGTGCCTCCAGTGATGGTGCTCTTTGCACTATACTGGGTGACAGCACATTTGGACCGGGTACAGTACTTATTCTACCATGAATTCAATGTTTGCAGGGAATGTGCCTCTACTCAGCTATTTGACGATGACAGGGAGGGGTAGCACATACTGAAGCAGCAGAAACAGCTTAGTCACGTAGCAGCTCTGGGTCCATCGGTGGTAGTATCAGCACATGACAGATGCAAGCAGATACATGTAGGAAGAAGCGGGAGGAGGAGACGGTGGGTATGCATTTTCCAAAATGCCAGCAAGTATACATGTACAAAAGGGGAGTGTACCACATCCACACACAGTCAAATCCTATACAACGATCTGTCATATCTGTTTGTTCGTTCCACATCTCAGTGATTGCAGACCCATTCAAGTGAATGGGTCCGCATCCGTGCTGCGGGCTGCAATACGGCCAGGGGCACACAAGAGGCCTAAAGGTGGGTTCACATCAGGTTTTTCCATTTTTTTTTTCTTTTAGGGTACTTTCACACTAGCATTTTTCTTTTTCAGAACAGAGTTCCGTAACAGGGACTCTATACCGGAAAAGAACTGATCAGGCATATCCCCATGCATTCTGAATGGAGAGCAATCAGGATGCATCAGGATGTCTTCAGTTCAGCCTTTTTGACTAATCAGGCAAAAGATAAAACCGTAGCATGCTACGGTTTGATCTCCGGCGAAAAAAACGGAAGACTTGCCTGAATGCTGGATCCGGCATTTTTCCCCATAGGGATGTATTAGTACCGGGTCCGGCATTCAAAATACCGGAATGCCGGATCTGTCCTTTCGGCCTGCGCATGCGCAGACCAGTAAAAATGTGAAAAAAAAATACAAGACGGATCCGTCTGTCCGCATGACAAGCTGGGGATGGATGCGTTCTTTGTGAGACGGATCCGTATCTTCCAAATGTTTAAGTCACATCCAAAACGGCGGATCCAGCGTGCAGTTCCGACGAGCACTAGCACATAGTAGATGGGGGGCTTGTTACAGATTTTGCACTGGGGCCCATGAGCTTTAACTCATCTCAACACTTGTGGCATATAACTAGGACATACCACAAAGGTAAGATAGATGCAAGTACCTGCACCTATCTCCAGAACTGTGCTCCCCATGAAGTGAGAGCAGTCACACATACACTGGCTTGGCTATATCCAGCAGTCCCATAGTGGTGAATGTAGAAGTGGGCACGTGTGCAGCTTGCTGTCCATTTACTGCTTTGGGACTTCCAAAAATAGCTAAGCGCACTTGCTCTACTGTTTTTCAAAATCCCATAACCGTGAATGGAGAGGACGCCACGCATGCACAATGTGCTCTCCTTCACTTTAGGGGCCCAGTTCTGGATATAGGAGGGGGTCACACTGGTCTGACAGTTGTGGGATATCCTAGTACAGTGGTAGGCAACCTCCGGCACTCCAGCTGTTGTGAAACTACAACTCCCAGCATGCATACTTACTCTTCTCTGAACTCCCATAGAAATGAATGATCCCTGTCCCAGCAATATGCCATCCGTGTCCCACATTTAGTTACAGAAGTTACACCTCTAGAAAGGAGCTTGACCTGTCGGGAGCAAGCAACGTGGCTCACAATAGATTTTTTTATTTAGTCTATGAAGGTGTGAATGTGTGCCTGGTACAAGACAGGGTTCTTGGATCTTAGTTTATGCTGGAAGCTCCCCTAAATTAAGTACATTTGGGGTTTGGCTGGGAAGAAGACTTTCTTGCATTCAGTTCACTGTTCTAGACCTGTATGTAAGGCACAATGGCAGGTAGGTACCCCTGGCACCTGGAGCACAAGCTCTTTTAGTCACCCTCTATGGCAGACACACTGTAAAGGAAGCACTGGGTACTCTTATGTTCCTGTGGGCACCTGACAGACAGCACTGCGTCACCCGGACTTTCAATTTGAGTGGTAAACAGACTAAGGGCTCATGCACACGACCGTATGCCCTCTGATACATACAGTCCGTGAGCGGGCCATATGTCCCGGAGAGGCATACATCGTGCGCATGGGAGCGCACAGCGTCATAGGTTACTATGATACTGTGCACATCGAGCCGCCCGCGGGACTATTGTCCTGCACTCATATGATCATACGAGTGCAGGACAGTAGTCCCGCAGGTAGCCCGATGCGCACAGCATCATAGTAACCTATGATGCTGTGGGCTCCAATGCGCACGACGTATGCCGCTCCGGGACATATGGCCCACTCACAGATCGTATGTATCAGAGGGCATACGGTCGTGTGCATGAGCCTTTAGGCTACTTTCACATTAGCATTTTTTGCGGATCCGTCATGGATCTGCGAAAAACGCTTCCGTTACAATAATACAACCGCATGCATCCGTCATGAACGGATCCGGTTGTATTATGTCTTCTATAGCCATAATGGATCCATCATGAACACCATTGAAAGTCAATGGGGGACGGATCAGTTTTCTATTGTGTCAGAGAAAAACGATCCATCCCCATTGACTTACATTGTGTGCCAGGACGGATCCGTCCTGTCCGCGATGAGGACGCAACCAAACGGAACGGAATGCATTTTGGTGCATTCTGTTTCGTTCAGTTCAGTTTTGTCCCCATTGACAATGAATGGGGACAAAACTGAAGCGTTTTCTGCCGCTTCCTATGCTGGCTCTCAATAGCGGAATTGAAAACGCTAATGTGAAAGTAGCCTTACTATATATCCCCCTCCCCCCCGGAAGCAGAGGTATAGTGAGAGCCCCCGATGGCCCTAATTAACCCACACCCCATAAGCACCTTGTTTTAAAGTGCACCTATTGCATGTACTTTCCAAATGATGTTTCCTTTTAATATCAGACCTGTTTATTTGGACAATCAGGTTGCAGGTCCATCTGTACGTTATAGGGAAGGCAAGCAATAACACAGCTGTGATCCGGGCTTGGCTCGGCACCAGGCAGCTGCTGGTAAACCGAAAGATTGCCAATATGGACCAATATGTGCTTGCGTCTGTATCGTTCACCCGATGATTCATTCAACGGCTGTTCAACTATCTAATGCAGGCATGCTCAACCTGCGGCCCTCCAGCTGTTGTAAAACTACAACTCCCACAATGCCCTGCTGTAGGCTGTTCAGGCATGCTGGGAGTTTTAGTTTTGCAACAGCTGGAGGGCCGCAGGTTGAGCATAACTGATCTAATGTGTATGGCCAGGAGAACTGAACAAGAGCTGCTGGACTTCCCACAGATTTTAGCTGGGTGCTGGGGGCACCATCAGCAGGACTCCTTGCAATCAAATGACTGTCGGGGGACCCTTGTAACAAAAATAAGGATTGCCTGAAGTGGAGAGCCCTTTTCCTCAGAGGTGACACATAGCATTGTGTAATTACTCTACATACATATCTAGGGGTGTTCTTACTCGTCAGGCCTCGTCATCATCCATAGTCGGTACACATGTATAACGATTCCCTACTTGACTGTATTACATGGAGACTATCAGAGGAAGACACTGCACATTCATAGGCAACAAACATTATTTTTTGCAGATTTTTGCCATGGACACTGCCTGCAGAAAAGAACCAAGACATGCTGAAGATAAGGCACTAAGCAGCAGAGCTCACAATCCACTTGACGCTAAGAAGATGAGGAGAAACTGGTGGATGCTGGTTAGTAGACGCATTTTTGCATTTTTTCTTTTAGAACAGGAGCATCATGAGTTAAAAGGGTTAAGTGAATGGGACTGCAAAGTGAAAGCAATTCCAGACAAAGCCTGTGAACAAGGGTGGCACTGTTTCTAGAAAAAAGGATATAACAGGATATCTGTTCAGAAATCAGAATTTTAAACCGGTCCATATGCTCTAGATGAAGGTCAGCTGAAACCACCTATTTTGGCGAGACCGGCCTGACTGACTGTCCCACAATGGCAAATGTGAGGGGCAAGAAAGGTCAGGTATGTAGAATGTATTGGCTCCTATGAGCTGAAGTTATTACTTCACAAAGTCTCGCGAGACTTTGCATAATAACTTTATAAATCAATTTCTACTGTAAAAAATAATTTCCCGAACTCGGGTTCGGTTCCAGGTGGTACCTTGGAACCGAACTCGAGTTCAGGAAATGTTTTTTTTTACAGTAGAAATCAATTTATGAAACGACCCGAAGTCTCGAGACTTCGCAAAGTAATAACTTTGGCTCATAGGAGCCAATACATTTTAATACTGTACGGAGCGCTCGATCTGTACAGTATTGAAATGGAGTTTTATGTGAATGTGATGAAACATCTGAAGTCTATTCGCTCATCCCTAATCTCCATCAGTGGTTGTGAGCCAAAACTAGGTGCGGCTCTAAATACAGAACAGGTGCAGATCTTTCCCTTAGACCTGTGTACCCTACACTCATGGTTTTGGCTTAAAATCACTGATGGAAATCACTGACCAAAACACTGACCTGTGAATGAGGCTTTACACTGTGAAAGTAAGAAGCCTGGGAATGCGGGATCACCCATAATGCTATGTAGCCAGCCACTCCGCAGTTAGCCCTCCCTCTGTGATGTCACAGCCCTATAAAAACCTCATCCCACATGGTCTCCACCATTTCACTGTAAGCTAAGCATAGGGAGAGACGTGGAAGGTGCTCATGCCCTAGGGACAGTATTGCTGAAAACAGTAAAAAAAAAAAAAAATATTGGATAGGGAGAGTGCATGGACAGTGCAGAGAGCTCGTAGGGAGAATTTTTTGAGACTGTAGGGAGGGCATAGGGAGACAGTGAGGAGAATGTGCAGTTCAGTGTAATCGCTACGTGCATCTTGCTACGACATTCATAGTTGGGGTCCATTCACATGGCCGCAATTCTGTTCCGCATTTTGCGGAACGGAATTGCGGACCCATTCATTTCTATGGGGCTGCACGATGTGCTGCCCGGATCCAAACTTCGGGGTCCGCAATTCGGTTCCCGAAATAAATAGAACATGTCCTATTCTTGTCCGCAATTGTGGACAAGATTAGGCATTTTCTATTAAGTGTCGGCGATGTGCGGTCCGCAGAATGCAGAGCGCACATCGCCGATGTCCGTGTTTTGCGGATCCGTAAAACACACACGGACGTGTGAATGGACCCTTAATCCGTTTCTTTACTGATAGACTTACTGTGCCTCAAGGTACCTTTACATGAGTTATAGACAATTACACCATGGGTGTGTTTAAGCACACCACTCAAGTTATCGCTTTGTGTAAATGCAACTGCTTTACAAATGATGGAATATGAGATCGAAATTACAATTTTGTGAATTTAGACGCCCCGACTATCAAGGTCAATGTTGAAAATGTTCAGAACACCAAATGACTTGTTCGTCGATCAATCATACCAATAATCTACCTTAACTTCCAACCCTTCACATTGAGATTGGGCCACCAAGTGGGATTAATATGATTGGTAGAGCGGTCTGGCTATGCCTGATGTATCACAATTCGTAATAAACTAATTCGGCGTGAATCTAATTTATTGTTGAAGTTCAGCATATTGGCCAAATCAAATATTTCGAAACTTCGCTCCTCTCTAGTTCCAATTTCCTCCCAAGTCATAATCCCACTTTTTCTGGTTGCTCCATTGGTCTTGTTGCAGTTGCCCCTTTGTCTCCATCACTCATGGCCAGTTGCCTGCTTGCCTCCATCCTCTTGTTGCTGGATGCCTTCTTGTCTCCAACCCTGTTGTTGTCTATTGTCCCCATGTCTCTCTACATGTTGCTGGTTACTAGTGTTGAGCAAACTTGTGTTTTAAGTTCGGCATCTAAAGTTCAGGTTATTGAAGTATCCTGTTATGGATTCGGCTACCACGGACCATAACGGAATTTAGAATTCTTAACGGGATACTTCGATAACCCGAACATTAGACGCCGAACTTAAAACACAAGTTCGCTCAACACTACTGGTTACCCCTTTGTCTCCATCCTTCATGTTCCTGGTTGCCCCTTTTTCTCCACCCCACTTGTTGCCCCTTTCCCTAATACAATGAAGCTTCAGTCTGGTCACGTGTGCTTCATAAAGGAGGTTAGGTTTGATTTGGTCATCGGTCCAATTTTTTGAGCTCCTTATCATTTATAACACTGTGAGACATCTCGAAAGTGATCCAGCTCTGTATTATTCCTGTGATGCATACAGAGGAAGGACAGGCGCACAGGTGATCACACACAATGCCCAGATCTATAATTCATGGGCTTTCGTAGTAGAATGATATCCTAAATGTAGAAGGTTCATTCAAAGGCCTGTGAAGACAAAATGCAAGTGAATGTACAAGGCAGGGATGAATACTGAGCCAAGAGGGATTCATTCTGAAAGGCAATACAGGTTATAGGAGATTAAATGTATTCTTCATTGCACAACAGGCATAAAAACCTTCTGAGATTTCAGTTTTGAAGATAGAATTAAAATTACATAGAGAAAGTTGGATTTTAAGAAATAAAACGAGGACATCAAGGTAAAAATATACTTGGGATATGCCTTATTCCCACATAACTACCGTATATATTGGGCCAACAATGTATATTTACGGGATGATGCAGCATTTATGTCCCATCATGTATGAGATTTTGGTGAGTGAATTTATAACCTCACTAGATCTCTAGAGCCCTTCAAATTAACGTACTTTCCTGAAGAAAAAAAAAAATACAGTGTAATGGCGCCTCAATTTTAAGAAGGCATTGGGGAGACAGAGTACAGAGGAGGCGAGGCAAAGAGGTGGAGGTTTAAGGGAGCAGTGTGTATGGAGAGATAAGGCTCATTTTTGGCTGAGGGAGGAGGCTCAATGACTTTGGTGACTCAGGGTTTTGGAAGAAACCATTGGTCCCAGGACAGCAACAACCGAAGTGGGACAGGATCCTGCAAAGACTGGTTATCGAGGTAGGTTTCAATGGGGAGTACTGGGTTAAAGATATAAATATAGGCATAGAAATGATAATTTATGCTATTGGAAAAGTATATTCATATACCATAAGAGGATTATGAAATATTATTGAATGTATGATAGGTCTGTGGAGTTTGAGGTGGAATATGCACCATGAATTTAAACAACCATTAACTTTGACAAAGCTTCTTGATAAATGGTCGTAGACTGCTGTACTTTAGTTCTTTGTAGAATTTCTATATTCTTGAGAGGATCCCATCAGAGAAAAGAAACAAGTGAATCTCAAGATCTGAAAAAGCTTCTTGGTAGAGGTTTATACATGCACCATTAGTGGCAACCATTCTTGTCCATTGCCACCTATGTATTCTCTTAGCCAATATGTTGTCCAAAAAATGCCATCTTAGTTATTAATGATGAAATATATATATAGCATGTCTAATAATACCTCCAGCTCATTGCATACATTTCCATTGGTTGGAACTAATCATTTAGCCCCAGACGTCACAACTAGTGTTAATGGCATGTCAATTAGAATGGGGCACTGAACACTGGGACCACCATAATACCTAGAATAAGTGCTTAAGACACCTTCCAGGAGCAACCCAGCACTGTGTCTTTATGCCCACAATGCAATGGCCCCTTGATTTCAAGGATTAGTGAGGGTCTCAGTAGTGGGACTTCACATAAGACATTGTTCTTGGAAATCTCTTAAAGTAGTATCATGTAACATGATAGATTCTGGGGTAAAGTCAGCCTATAGTATTATACTTCTAAATATCTTTCTTTATGTAATATCCATCTCTGGAAATGTACATAACAGTCCTACATACACTTCATCAGGGTCAGTAAGAAAGTTTGCCGCTCTAATTTAAATGATGCACCCATAAGACATTGGTCTTCTTCCTCCACCCAACTTTTCTCCACCCAGATCTGCTAACAATGTTTACTGCACGTTGACACTGCTTATTGACTTAGGGTGGTGTGTAAAGTCTATGATCTGGACATATTTATATGTAGGAATGGTGAGGGGCTATTTTTCTAAAATAGTGATCATGACTAGAGAATAAAGAAGGTGGAATGTTCTACATTAATTCTCCAAGCGTATTTGAATTGAATCAAGTTGAATTGATACCTTGCAAATATCATAACCACCTTTATTAAAGGCCGGGATTATACACAGAGTTTTTGTAATACATTGAGTTGTATATTCATGTAATGGTCATGTGACAAATTTATTTTAATAAGACCTGAAAATTTCATGGAAGGTGCACACAACTGAAATTGATGATGTTACACCAAGTTAAGTCAGCGGATAACCTCAGTTTTAGGTGGTGCATTTCATTATTTTTTTATTTTTAATTTGGCCTAGATTAAAAGTAGACCAAAGTTATAAAGGGAAGCTTCATTTTCTCCTCTTTTATGCTCCACCATAAATTCGGCTACGTAGTGTGTGCCTGTTTCAGATGTAATAAAGCTACACGGTAGGGTCTGAATTATGGGTACAACACCCAGAAACTGCTCATTCTACTGGATGTAATCATCGATGGTTTCTATGGTGTTCAAAGTTGGCTTCAGTGGAAAGGGAAACGAGGAGTGTGTGGGTGTTTCAGCCATTAGATGGGCCCATTTACTGCCATATTATATCTATGTAAAATTGGTTTAACTATGGAAATGCTTCAGAATCTTTTTATATGAGCAATCTGCTGCCGGCAAACAACTAGTCAGTATGGGGACGAGCAATGGCATTAGCAATCGCTCCTCCCCATACAGTGGAGGAAATTGCTGCATGTAATAGCAGTGGTCTCCTCCACTAATGAGCAGGCGATTGCTGGGAAGGAACGCTTCCTTCCGGACAATCGTCTGCCTGATCTTTTAACGTAATGTAGCCCTTAATCTTGAGTAACAATTGAGGAAACCGTGCTACTGTACTGAAAATAGTGGCTCGTAATTGACCAACAGAAATTAGACCCTTCTGAGAGGCAAGACATGGCCTGAAAGGAGCCATATAAGCTGACATTGAGGTGGTTACCTGTGACCTCATAAATTGTACTACAGTAAAATATTTTAGATACATGATTCCGATAAGGCTTGGTTGAGGCAATGCAAGGGTTCAAATCGATGCAGGAGTTGGGTGTGGTGGGGATTCCTCCATCCTTATCTTTGGTGTCACGTAGTAGGGAGTTCCCTGTCACTAGGATGTCTTATCAGCTGTAACAGAGTGGGGTCTTTGAGACAGCTAATGGAAAATATGAAGCAAACATTTATGTAAATGTCTTCTCTCCTTTTTAACGCTATACAAGAAAATATTTATTTATAAATATATATTTATCATGAATCCCTTCATAGAATATGGCCAAGTGGACCCAATATGACAGGAACTGGATGTTTTCCAAAGTTCTAGGACTTCTACATGATTTACATCTGGAATATTTTGAGTCCACTTTTGGAAACCAATTTACATGTAGAATTTACATATAAATATGAGTACATTTTCTTATATTAATCTTCAGTTACAGTCTGTATTATACTCCAGGGCTGCATTCACAATGTTGTAGCCTTCAGAGCTGGAATCGCTCAACATTCCTTGCTGGCAGAGTGTCTGCACAGAGCTAGTTCTGCGCAGTAACACTCTGGGAAGTTTCCTCTTTACACCAGGCACGACATAGTAATCTGAACACATTGCATGTAGTGTGATCTTACACCATGGACATGTGTGTCACAAAAATCTGCATGTCTTGCATTTCTATTAGGGTACGACCACACGGCATGGCCGTGTTGCGTTTGCGATGTGGCCTTTCTGTAGTTGAGTACGGGTCTATAACTAAACTAATGAGACAACACTGTTTAGTAGGTCTGTATTGTTATTGGTACCCACAATACCGTGCCGCCATTATCAACAAAGCTGCTAAAATACATTCTGTAGAACTAAAAAAAAAAAAACTGTCTGCATTCTTCCTAAAACTATAAATGCAACTCAAAAGGCAAAATCTATACCAGTTCCACATAAAAATCTATATCAATATCTAAATCAAACTTCTGATGTATGATATGTGGGTTTTGCCTTGGGTTTGTCATAAAAAAAGTCACAGTATGCTTGAATCCATACATTAAGTAGTATTTTATCCAAGATAAAAAAAATTGTGCATGAATATAGGTCCATTTTTTAGCTAAAGCTGGGTGACAATACAACATTACTGATGCAACAGGAGTTGAGAACTCAACTGAAAAGCCTTCAAATAAGAATCTGCTTCTTGATATAACCCTGTAAATCCAGAAGACGAGGTTGTCGACATAGATCATGTGAAGCTTGTGTCTAGGCATGAGAATCAAAGCCATACAGCCTATATGTATCAACACCGATACCATATCCAGGGGATATATAGATAGGCTGTGGTATGTAAGACTATTATCTGAACAGTCAGAAGAAAATCATTGGTGGATGGTATGCCCTAGATGATATTGTTAAAAGTATAAGATTGAGTAAAAGGTCAGGAAGACATGTATTGGTTATACCGCTTCTTAATACCTTGCCCTCTCTGTACAGGTCTCAGTCCTCGTGTTATGTTCGCCAGTCACCTGACGTTGGAGCAGGCAGGGAAGTAACCAGTGGACAAAATGACATCTAAAGGAGAGGTAAGAAGAGTCAATTCTTTACTGTTTATATCAACATAAACGAAGGGTATACCCCAAAATGAACATCTGTACCACCATACCCTGGTGTATGAGATGTCTCGGAGAACCCTCTGCCACATTAGACATCGGTATTATAAATGGCACAGGTTAGATGGAGGGCTGTTACAGATATCTCAATAGGGCTCGGGAGTTTCAAGTTACACCTCTGTGCCCAGGGGCAGACTGGCCATAGACCTTAATGGGAAAATGTCCAAGTGGGCCAATGCCAAGGGGGCCACCAGAACCCCCCTCATGGCCAGGTTCATATCAATCTGATGCTCTCAGCATTAAGTAATCAGAATCAGATACTTACCTGTATGCACCTGGCTGGCAGCCGCAGGTGTATTCTTGAATTTAACTACATTACTGTCTTCAGGACAGAGATACAGTTGAATACTGTGGCAGGGGCAGCACTATTTTGTGCTGCACTGTGGTATTTGGTGGTATTTTGCACTGCACTACAGTACTGTTGGCCCCATGTACTGCTGTTGTTCCTGCCTACTTGTGTTGGCCCTTCCTTCTTGTGTTGCACCACTTTCTGTCAATCTGGACCCACCTATAACATTTCGTTTTTTTCCAGACCACTTTAAGTTCCCAGTGCGACTCTGTCTGTGTCCCACTATAGCCAAGTGTGAACTTGGTCCTATCCTATGCCCATTGTTGGCCAATGAGTTGGCTACTGAACCCAACCCAAAAACATTTCTCATCCACATATATTCATCTTTTTACAGTTCTAGATCTATATGAACCAAAGCGTTTAGCCAGCAATATGGGGATTTTTCAAATAATTCATTATTGTTTGTTCACACTTTTTATTCTTTTCTTTTCTTCAAGTTCAACTATGATAAAGACTTGGAAGAAGCGCTGGATGCCACAGGCTTTGAAGATCCAGAGCAAACTATAGGCAGTGGGGACCGTAAGTATCAGGGACATTTAAAATCATATATCGACAGAAATATATCGACAGAAATCCGAATGAAACATGCAGTCTTTACGCAAAAGAACTTGTTAGGTGGCAGCGAATGGGGTGGCATTGACAGTCTTGAATGTTATTAATCTAACACTCTGCATACTAAAGAAGTGCTTAACACTACAACATGGACTTGCCATTTCAGCAGAAGCTCAATACATTTGCAGAGGTTCACTTTACATATAACCCTTGTTCTTCAAGTTTTTTTTGTACCTAGATACTTATGGCATATTCACAGGACATGGCAGGTATCTGATAAGTGGGGTCCAGTTTATCTCTGCAACTCCCACCTATTGGGAGAATCAGGGTCTCCTGATTCTCAAGCAGACTTGCTGTGCAGTTTCTATTACTTCTTTAGACTTTCTTAAAGGGGATGTCCTACCATAAGAACTTAAGGATGGGAATATGCCATATACCATGTTTAAAATACGCCCTTTTTAATGCCACATTATAATAACCCAAAAAATTCTGAATTTACTCTGACATGAAATTACCACATGGATCAACATTTAGACTAGTCTTTGATACATCCATCCTCCTTTATTCTCTAAAGCCTGGGATGGAGTCCAGCAAGGGGAAGGGAAAACTATTAGATGGGATCCATTCCATCTTTGTTAAAAATAAATAGAAAAATGGATCTGCATAATGCTTCATGACTGGTTACTTGAAGAAGCGAAGACACCAATGCAAATTTAGTACACACTTTTCTACCTTTTCTACCAAAATAGTAGCACAATGTTTGATTTGAGGGACCTGTGCGACTACAGCCTAACAATCTTCATTTAGACTAAAACTGGCGGCATCTTCTAAATATGCCATTGTGTCAACTTTGTCCAATGTGCTGGATAACAGAGATGGTTGACCTATTAGAGGATAGATCTAGGTTTTTACAAGTTGGACTGTATGAGTTGAGCCCCATGGTAGGTACTAGATTGGTTACTATTACACACGTTGTTAAAATACACTCCTGGGATAGGGAAGGGTGAAGCCAGGTTTCAAAGTCAATGTGGTATGGATGTAAAGACAAGATGTGTCCCATCAATAGAGATCTATATAGATTTACTAGGCAGACCTACTTGGAGTATTAAGGTAGTAATGGCTCATTTATACACACACCACTTGATTATGAACTAAATAGAGACAAGAAGAATATCAGATCTGTTAATGGAAGTTAGTTTCTTAATAGCAACTGAATATTCTTTCTACCTGCAGTAAGATAAATAAAAAAGGCATTAAAACAGTAAAAATGGTAATGAAGAGGTCTTATGAAATGCGGATCTTACACATTCTGACTAAATAGCTAATGGTAGTGGAAGGAAAGCCCCCCAAAAAGTATCTCTACTACTTTACTTTTTAGATGTAGTCCTTGGGGGTTGACCAATACCATAGTGAAGGAATATTATAGAAGATACATTTGTCACTGGTTCTCAGAATCAGGACATAATATAGTACAGTCTTTGCTTTGTGTAGGAGAAAGGAAACAGACGGAGAAGCGGAATTCAAAACTTTACAAATTCTTTAGGTGAGTTTGCATGGCATTTTAAAATTGGCAGTACAAGATTTCCCCTCCAATCAGGATAGTACCATCTACCGTTTATACCAAGTCCTTATAGTCTATGATCTATGTTTGTCTACCAAAGTTGCCACCTAACCCTACCCCTAAAAAAAACAGGGTAAGGTTCTACTTGTCACTGCCAGGATATAATAAACCCTTGAGATCTGTGATCTAACTGGCCATAGATGGTGATCGCAATCAATGGAAAGATATTTCTTAGTACCTAGTTGCCCTTCTTATTTGTAGAAACCAATTCAGATTATATGTACTGAAATAGGGAAAATAGATTGGGTGGGGGTGTCCTAAAAGACAAAAACAAGATATTATAATCTCCTGCTCTCCTCCTACGAGTCTGTTTTTCAGACAGTCAACAGATTGGAGGATCCGTGGATCATATAATCTGGAAAGGAGGAGGCAGAAGGAAGACAGAGGGCAGGGAGGACGATACCATGGGAGAAGAAGTAGGTGGCTTCCATTATTTGGTCCTATGTCCAGAGTTCAGGTTGAATCTGTTCTGCGAGTTATAGCTTGGCTATGACTAGTGATTCTTACCATTGTAATAGTAGATGGTGTTTATTATGAGTCTTCGGCTCTATATACCACTAGTTGAAATGTTTTTTCCTACCAACCATTGGTTACCTGGATAGGATTTTAGCTCAATGTTAGATATTACTTCTATTTCAACTAATTTTCCTACAAATTGAGAGTAAAATGACATGGGTGTTATGAACAAATCAGTTTTATATGCACCAGTCAGGAGGGCTCAATATCACATCATAAATCACATAAACCTAAAAGCTACTAAATTCTAAAGCCATGATATATGCTACAGGAACCACCAAAACCAAACCAGGGCTAAAGAAGTAGATTCTATCATCACTTATGTTCATGACCATTGATGAAGCAACTTATCATCAGATGGATAATACAGGCCTGTTATTTATTACCTATCCATTTCTAAGGCTTCCAAATGGCTGAAGGCCTTCCATTCAACCAGTGATTATTCAGTCTTTGAAGGCAGTGGCTTATATTTTATTCCTTCTTGAGCACTAACCCCCAAATCTAACCCAACAAAGTAATTGACCTTTCTAACATCTCCCATAACATGGACGTTTTTCGTGGTCAGAAGAGCATGATAGAGTAGAAGGACATAAGAGATATATAGCTTCTAGACACTTCCATCGCTGCTTGTCAAGAAGGAAGCAATTGAATTTGACAGGAGAAATCTACTATGTCCAGTTGGCACAACATAAGTTAAGGCTATTTTAGTTCTTGTAGACACCAAACGCCTGCCAATATGTCTTGTTTTTGAGCTTCTTTTCAGATTATTGCAAAATTATCACCCATGTATTATCCACTTAGATATCAATTTGAGTTAGGTGGGAATTGAAAGCAGTGTGAAGGTTGCACTACTTCTGGGATCAGCAACCACCGGCACGCCAGCTGTTCAAAAACTACAACTCTTAGAGTGCTTCATTCACTGCTATGGGAGTTAGAATAACAGCCAAGCAACGTTTGCATGCTGGGAGTTGTAGTTTCAAAGCAGTTGGAATGATGAAGGTTGCTAATCCCTGCACTACACCATGGCACTCTAGCTTAAAGCATGCACATACTACAGGTCTGTACAACCTCCATGTCGTGATATGGCAACCATATTGGTCTATGGGCCTGTCTTGGATTTCATATGTAAACATGCAGAGGTTTGCATAATCTATCAGATACTAGAGATACAGTATTTTCCCCTAAATGCATTGTATGGAAGAATACCTCCATACATTCTTGAGTCCCTATGACTCTGAAGCCAAGAACTGTAAGGACTCATAGTTGCTCCCCAATTTCCCAGTCACCAACAGCCACATGTCCAATACACCAGACTAAGGCCAATTTTACACTGCCATTTTTTGTTTCCGTTTTGTGTGCAGTTTTTTGCGTTCTGTATACGTAATCATTCATTTCAATGGGTTCGCAAAAAAAAACGGAATGTACTCCGTATGTCTTCCGTATCAGTTTCGTTTTTTGCGGAAACATCTATTGAAAATGTTATGCCCAGCCCAATTTGTTCTATGTAATTACTGTATACTGTATATGCCATACGGAAAAACGGAACCGAAACGTAAAAACACAACGGAAACAAAAAAACAGAACAACGGATCCGTGAAAAACGGACCGCAAAACACTGAAATGGCCATACGGTAGTATGAAAGAGGCCTAACTTTGCTTTGTCTACACCCAATTGCCAACATAGGGTAAAAGCCTGTCCTTCCAACAAATATGCTACCAAAAATTGGAGATCCGTGTGCTGTCCACATCCGTTGCTCCGTTCCGTGGTCCGCCCAAAAAATATAACCTGTTCTATTCTTGTCCGTTTTGCGGACAAGAATAGGCAGTTATATCAATGGCTGTCCGTGCCGTTCTGCAAATTGCAGAACGCACACGTACGCCATCCGTGTTTTGCGGATCTGCAATTTGCGGACTGCAAAACTCACAACGGTCGTGTGCATGAGGCCTTAAAGGGATTGTCCAGTTTTCTTATATTAATAAACTATCCATAAGAAAGGTCATCAATATCAAATCCGTGGGGGTCCGACTCCCGGCATCCCTTTTGACCAGCTGTTTGAAGAGACCCCAGCACTCTTGCAAGCGCTGCATTCTCTTCATTGCTAACTGCATGACGTTGAGATTGTATCGGCGGCGTATTGTAATTAAAGCTGCTCCATCCCATTAACTTGAATGGGACGGAGAAGTTGTAGTTATACTGCACCACCGCTGCAATGTTCGATGGCATCCAGGTAAGCAATGAAGAGAATGCGGCGCTCACACGGTTGCCAGGGGTCGGACCCCCTATCCTGAGGATAGGTCATCAATATGGGAAAACCGGACAAGCCCTGTAAGCCACATGAACATAACCTGTGCAGGAAAAAAAAAATTATAATAATGCGGAATCTGCTTCAGGAATCTGCTTCAGGATGCAGCTTTTATTCCAACGTAGTTTTTCACACTTTTTTTTTTTTCTGTGGCGTGGAAAAGGAAGCACTGTATGAATTAACAAGTAGTTTCCCCTTTAAAAACTCAATAGAAATTAGTCGCAAGCCTTTTTGGGCCTGTAATCCATGCCAATATCCAAACAGTGCCCCCTATAGAGCATTCAAATAAAATAAAAAATAATAGGAGAACTATATTCATAAAAAGGTTACAGTGAATATTAGAAAATCTATATAATTAACCTTACACAACATAAACCATCCCAAGAATAGTTCATATGAATCCTTAAGAAGATGACTTGCAGGACAGCCCTTATCAGATCTATGTGCAGTATATATACACCACATCCAGTTATAGCCTGTATATGGATACACAAGGCCTGTTTATACAGAGCACATACACTACAGTACACTGGTTTTACAAGCCGTCTTCGGGCAGCGCTCAGGTGCATCAATCACTTACACCAACCCGCTTATCAAGGCCTCAATAGGGCACATTAAATCCATAGAATATGCCCACCGACAGGCGCAGGTATGTTACATACAAGTGTCATACTCAGAGAAATGCCTGTTTTGTGCAGCCAACATAGGCAGTGGCGCAGGAAAATGGATTCAGCTCAGTAGGACAATGATAACCATCCTCTATTGCAAGAGTTAAATGCCTTTTTATTGCTTGTTTTCGCCTTCACTTTTGCTCCTTCATTATTGTCTGAGGGGAGCGCTAATAATCTTATTGGAAGTGCCATGCCGGTTATAACGGAGGACAATGGGTAGCACCTGGCCGTGGGGTCATTAACTAAGCCCGTTTTTGGTGTGAAAAATGTCACAAAACCCCTTTTTGCTACTTTTTAAATGCCTGTGAAACAATATCTTGTCACATGGGCGTTTTTATGCTGTCCTCACCGCTTGGGACTGGGAGTAGCGGGGGGCACCATTTACGCCTGAAAAGAGCAGTAAAAGAGGAGTGAAGACCAAGTCAGTCAGGGGCTTCAGGCGCACTGACTGCCGGCACAGGGGCTCCAAGTGGTCACTCACCCAGGGTGCAGAGGCTGCAGTCGCACCTAGGCCCTGGAGCCTTCAAACAGATTGTGTTGCACAATTTCCTGCTGCTGAAAATCAGTTCCATTCATTTGAATAGGACAGCAAGCACGTGGATTTCTGCAAGCCCCATTCAGGTGAATGGAACAGATTTTCAGTCGTGGAAAATTCTACTGAGCATGAAGGCGCCCTCAGGGCACGGCCACAAGGTCAGGTTTCCTGATGTCGTTTTGGAAGACAAAACAAGGAGGGAATTCAAAAATAGAAGCCATAGCTGTCCTTTATGCTTTCTCTCTTTTTATGATCCACTCCAGATTATGGCTGTACTCTTAGAGAGCCCTAAATGTCCTGCTACCCCACATGAAGAGATTGGTACTATTAAAGGCACCATATAGTCAAGGGGGTTGATTTATCAAATCAGGGGTAAAAGAAAAATGGCTTAGTTGCCCATAGCAACCAGATTCCACTTTTTATTTTTTAGACCTCCTTTGGAAAATGAAAGGTGGAATCTGATTGGTTGCTATGGACAACTAAGAGTACTTTCACACTAGCGTTATTCTTTTCCGGCATAGAGTTCCGTCGTAGGGGCTCTATACCGGAAAAGAACTGACCAGTTTTATCCCCATGCATTCTGAATGGAGAGTAATCCGTTCAGGATGCATTAGGATGTCTTCAGTTCAGTCTTTTTGCCTTTTCAGGACGGAGATAATACTGCAGCATGCTACGGTTTTATCTCCGTCCAAACCTCCGGAACACTTGCCGGAATGCCGGATTTTCCCATTGACATGCATTAATGCCGGATCCGGGAAAACGGATCCTGATCCATCTGACAAATGCCATCAGTTTGCATGCGTTTTGACAGTTCCGGCGACGGAACTGCTTGCCGGAATCCTCTGCCGCAAGTGTGAAAGTACCCTAAGCCAGTTCTACTTTACACCAGTTTTGATAAATCTGCCCCAAGGACTTTAATTTCTCACGGACTCCTATATCTCACTGGGCTCAAGTGTCATGTTGCTCCGGTTCCTAAATTCATGGGAGCTGCAAATGCAGTTCTGAGGATTGCGACACGTTTATTGATACCTTATAGTTTAGCCTCCATGCGACCCACATAGAGTTTTCAGAGCATCTCCTGGATAAACCCGCAGTATCTGAGTCCATGCATGGCGGGGGGTGGAGTGCAGGCTTGTAGTCTCTGGTGTCATCAATTAATACAGATTACTGAAGAGACCACAGTTCTCTTCTCCGGCTGGTATTCAGTTGGTGCAGTGTGGTTGAGGCTGCATTCACACAAACTGGTACAAAGTAGAACTTGTATTAGGCTACTTTCACACTAGCGTTTTTGCTGGATCCGGCAGGGCTCCATATGGACAGCACACAGTGTTCTGTCCGCATCTTTTGAAGCCCCATTGAAATGAACTAGTCTGCACCCGTTCCGCAAAATTGCAGAACGGATGCAGACCCATTCATACAGTCGTGTGAATGCACCCATAGCTGCAGATTTCACAATTTTCAAATGAGGAAAACCCCATCAAATCCACATAAAAAAACACAATTAAAAAAAGATGGAGGAATGCATTTGGCCGGAATTCATATTTTGCGGATCCGCAAAGCACATGGCTTGTGTACATGAGGCATTAGAAAAAGGAAATTCCAATTGCGATCTTGTCATATTGAATGAATGGCATCACAGGGGCTCAGTGGTCAGCAATGGTGCCTTGTAGTGGTTGGGCTGGGCATGCACAGCTGATAACTAGTGTTGAGCGAACTTGTGTTTTCAAGTTCAGTGTACAAGGTTCGGGTAGAGATGAGCGAATTTCCCAAAAATTCGATTCAGCCGGTAGGCCAAATTCTTCAAAAAAAATTTGGTTTGATCCGAATGTATTTGTGGCAGAGAGCCTTTATAGTGGTGTAGAACACTGTGCCTTGCAGTAACACGCATAGGGAGTCTGCTGTGGTAGTGACATAATACTGTCAGTATGACATGCAGATGACAGGCGTCGCTCTTAGGCTACTTTCACACTTGCGTTCAGAGCAGATCCGTATGGGGTCTGCCCAGACGGATCCGCTCATATAATGCAGACGATAGGATCCGTTCAGAACGGATCCGTCTGCATTATATTGTAGAAAAAATTCTAAGTGTGAAAGTAGCTCAGACGGATCCGTCCAGACTTTACATTGATAGTCAATGGGGGACGGATCCGTTTGAAAATTGAGCCATATAGTGTCAAATTCAAACGGATCCGTCCTAATTAACTTCCATTGTAAGTCTGGACGGATCCGTTTGCCTCCGCACGGCCAGGCGGACACCCGAACACTGCAAGCAGCGTTCAGGTGTCCGCCTGCTGAGTGGAGCGGAGGACAAACGGTGCCAGACTGAGGCATTCTGAGCGGATCCGCATCCACTCAGAATGCATTAGGGCTGGACGGAAGCGTTCGGGGCCGCTTGTGAGAGCCTTCAAACGGAACTCACAAGCGGAGCCCCGAACACTAGTGTGAAAGTAGCCTTAGAATCACTGCATACTTCACTTATTTGGGCAGTCATGGGGCCAAAACTCAGGCCTCTCGCTGCGACTCCTGCTGCCACGCCCTCTGACTCTCCTGTGACCTGTGCCCGCGCCAGAAACATTCAGGCCAATGCCACTCCTCTGTGCAGAGCCTGGCACTTCTCTGTCTGACATATTGTTAGATCAAATAAAAAAAAAAGGAAATTAAAGCACCCAAAAAAAGTCTGTAATTTTCTCACTTCACCACACAACGGCAAATACTTTTTTTTGTGCCACTAATACACAACAAAAAGGGCTTTAGAACATATAACTGCACCGCTGAACGGCAAATAGGCCCTTATTTTTTTCCACTTATACACTCCAAAAAAAGGCTGTAATTTTCACACTTCACCACACAACGGCTAATAAGCCCTTTTTTTCCAGTAATACAAGCCAAAAAATGCTTTAGAACATATAACTGCACCGCACAAGGGTAAATAAGACGTAGAAATATTTCGTTGTAATAAACCCTGTTAATGGCTGTATCACACAGCACCTGCACCCCAATAACAAGAACGGTTTGTTGGAATTAGGCCCCCGTGTGTAGATTAGGTCCGGATGCGTTGCAAATGCGTTCAGTGAAAAATGCGCGATTTTGCAAAGTCATTCAGTTTTGTCTGCGATCGCGTTCAGTTGTTCAGTTTTTATCGCCCGGGTGCAATGCGATTTAATGCGTTTTGCACGCGCATGATAAAAAGCTTAAGGTTTACAAACAACATCTCTTAGCAACCATCCGTGAAAAACGCATCGCATCCGCACTTGCTTGCATTTTCATGCAGCTCCATTCACTTCTATGGGGCCAGCGTTGCGTGAAAATCGCAGAATATAGAACATGCTGCAATTTTCACGCAACGGACAAGTGATGCGTGAAAACCAACACACATGTACACAGCCCCATTGAAATGGGTCAAGGTTCCGTGCGGGCGCAATGCGTCCGCATCGTGCATTGCATCCGCGCTGAATACTCGCTCGTGTGAGAGGGACCTTACAGAGCTGTATAATGGCAATTTGGGTTCCCAGTCAGTGCAGCAAGGTGTAATAGGATTGTTCCTATTACCAGGCTGTAACCTCCCCTACTGAACCCTGTTCTACATAAATGCTGTGGAATGATTCCTCCCTATCCTTTCCCTACACCTTGAATAATCTGTCCTTGCACTTGTATATTGTTTTTTTAGCACAATTAAGTCTTTCCTAGCACTGTCCCTAGCGCCTGCTGACGTCTCTCCCTGCACTAAGTACACTGGAAAATTGCAGAATCCAAGATGGCTGCCGTATTTATAGGGCTGTGACATCACAGGGCTGGCTGGCTGCTGATTGGCTGCATGCATGGCATTATGAGTGATCCTGAATTCCCAGAGTTCCTTACTCCATGTCCTCACATGTGCATCAGCCATTTTAGGAAAAAATGCGATTCGTTAACACAAAGCGCAAGGAATTTCGGATTCTGTGACAACCAAATTTTTCCTGAAATTCAGATCGAATTCCACTTCGTCAACTTCGATTCGCTCATCTCTAGGTTTGGGTTATCTAAGAATTCCATAATGGATTCCGCTATCATGGACTATAAGGCAATGGTTGCAAGGTTGTCACAACTTTTTTTCCCCATAGAGAATATCAATGCTGAAACATGGTGTCGGCAACACCCCACATCCCACTGTTACATTGGAGAAATATAGCACTAGTATGTATTATCTATTGACCGTTCGATCCGTGTCTCTGTCGATTAATCCAGTTTCCAGGAATCTACGGGTTTACTTAATTACAGATAAGGAGGGCATGTTATGGAGGGTGAAAGGGTGAAACTCCTCCACTTTACCCTAAGTGTTTACAGTCAGCAGGGGTGAATTGCTGAGTAATTTAGTGTAAACACAGGCTGGATGACTGACAGCAGAACATGGTTATTGGGACAACTTAGAGATGAGCGTCGATTGGTCAGGACTTGGCAAGCAAAGGGGTGTCACCAAATAAAATACGCAAAGTGTCGCCCTGTCTCCTTCGTTCTGTCTCCACTGAGGATGCTCGACAGGTGAGATGGGGGATCCATTACTTCTTGTCAATACACTCTCTGTTCATAAATGTAGTGGACTATCTATCTAGCTATCTAGCTATCTATCTATTTAAACTTTTCCCAAATTTTTAGAAGGGTGCTCATAGTTTTCAATGCCATCTGGGCAATTTCAACTTCGGTAGGCCCATGGATAATGTTCTCCAGAGTGTCTCATTTTAATTTGGGTCTTCAAGCGTCTCAGTGACTTCATCCTTCTGTGATGGTCTCCAGCCCTCCAGAGACATTAAACATAAAGTCTATCCTAATTCCTATCTGCTGAGCAATTCATAGTCTGCCTCACCAGGGCCATATTATGGATCACCATTCACTGTACAAGTCAGTGTTAGAACATGGTTCTCATATTGACCTACCAGGGAAACCTGTCTGTGCACAGATCTGTTTCTTTCTGCGTTTTGGGCCTCAGTAGCTAATACCTCCTCAGGGGAACTTGTAAGTAAGCTAGGGAGATGGCGAGCAATGCTATATCTTTACTAATTTTGTCTCTCTATTACTGCAGTGGAATTACAAATCTCTGCAGAAGGACACTCTCCATATCATAAGAGTTAAAATATATGATTGCTAGGGTCTATCACTTGAACAAGGGTCTAGAATTGCTTGTTCCTCCTTACTGCATGTCCATAGAAAGGAGGATTTTGAATGGTGCGGCAGATGCTTGACCTTTCAAATTCCTTCTCACCATGGTTTTGTGTTGAGGAGGAACAGTAGACTTGAGACTCTCATTCGAATGACTGGTGGAGGTCCTAGTATAGAGGAGTGAATAGATAATATGGAGCTGGCTAAGGTGGTTAGCTATACTAGGTAGATGGGAATTAAGCACAAAGACAAGGGTATTGAGGGGCCCCAATTCTTTAAATAGGTGCAGATTATTTATTTATTCTGCATGGTTGTTATAGATGATGGTTACATTAACCATAGGGCATTGGTCTCCAACCTTTGGCTCTCCAGGAGCTATGAGCATACTACTACTACTACTACTCCCAGCATGCCGTAGTTCACTTTTTATTTGCAGTGTTTATTTTTATTTTTTTATGTCTTCCATCCTGTAAATGGTGGATTTAGAATTTTGACTATAGTCAAGTGTTGAAGAAATTGTGACCATTCATAATCTTGGTAGAAGTGCTTATAATTATTTAACAATCTCTTCTAGTTTCATTCTCTGAAACTCCAGCCCAACTCTTCCCTCCTGTGGCTCCATCCTTTATCCCACCCAGTCGTGGAGTAGACGAGGTAAGACCCTGCATTACCTTATAGCTGAAGCCTATAACTGCATAATCATTTGAAAGTAAATGTCCACCATTGTTTATTTCACTTAAGGAGGTCAACATTCTGTACTGATTGATTTCTTGATATAATGCACAACTCCAAATGCCCTGCATTGACATTGAGATGGATGACATTCTGGCTACCTTCAGCCACCACTAGAGGGAGCATCCTTAAAAAAAATCAATAAGAAAATAATATGTCATAACCTCCAAGGATCCCCTAGTGGTGGCTACAGTCAGCCTGAATTTTATCATTTATCCAAGCCAGCAAAAAAAACAACTCTGATACATCTGACAACCCCTCATCTCACTGTGATAACCATATTTATATTGCATATAGGATCTTATTGCCTTGCAGTGCATCTTTATATATCTGTAACCTTTCTGTCATCCCTCTCGAAACTTCCCATTACCCTCATAAAGGGTGTGTGCAGTGTGTTTACAGATAACACAGCTCCTTGCAGAGTCGTTCATCTTCTTCGGTCAAAAACCGGACCCAACTGCCTGACTTTTGTGGGCATCAGAAGTATTTTAGTCACGAGGGAAGAATTCTCTTCAGTAAAGTCGTCCTTGTTTGTAGAACACGACAGAATTTGTGTCTTCTGCTTGTTAGGAATGTACGGGTCTAGCAGTGCTGAGTTTGTCATTTGAAAAAATCAAGTCATAGTGCGATATGATTTGCCACAGGCCTGCGGGCTAACCTACCGGGTTACCTTCACCCAGAGCTATCACTGAGCGCAGAAGTGACAGTTCAAGGTGAAAGCCAGAAACAATGAACTTGACTTGAACTACAGAACGGTGGCTCAGTGGTTAGCTCTGGTGCCTTGCAGCTCTGGGGTCCTCGGTTCAAATCTGACCAAGGACAACTTCTGCATGGAGTTTGTATGTTCTCCCCGTGTATGACTGGGTTTCCTCCGGGTACTCCGGTTTCCTCCCACACTCCAAAGACATACTGATAGGGAATATAGTAGCGCTATATAAGTGCATAAAATAAATAAATAAACTACCATTGATTTCCAGAATGAAAAGGGCACCTTATGCATACCTTCAGAGACTTCAGGTTCTGGAGTTTTTGGGGATTCTGATATTGATGGCCTATCCTCATGTCATAAATATCAGAACCGGGGAGGTGTGACTCCCGAAACCCACACCGACCATCTGTATAAAGAGGCAGCAGTGCTCCACTTCCTAGGCCAGTGACGTTCATTGGTCATATGGCCTAGGCGCAGCTCAGTCCCATTTAAGTGAATAGGGCTATGCTGCAATACCAAACACAGCCGCTGTCTAAAGGAGGACGCTGTGCTTGGTAAGTTGCAAGGAAGCCACGGTGCTCACCAGAGCTCCCCTAAGCGCTGCAGCTTTCTCAAACAGCTGGTGCTGGGAGTTGGACCCGCGACTATCTCTTATTGATGACTTATCCTAAGTATAGACCACCAATATGAAAATCCTGGAAAACCCCTTTAACCCTCCACTCATTTAAATGGACTGCGGTTCCCCCTTTAAATCACAAATCTAGGTCTGTTACATCAGATCTATGTTGCATGGTCAAATAACCTAACATATGAAGTCTTACTGGTGAGACTTTTTAGCATGGACCTCAAGAACAGCCCTAAGGCCTCGTTCACACTTCAGTGTTTGGTCAGTGATTTCCATCAGTGATTTGTGAGCCAAAACCAGGTGCAACTCTAAACACAGAACAGGAGCAGATCTTTTCCTTATACCTTATGTCTGTGGAGGCTCCACTTCTGGTTTTGGCTCACAAATCACTGATGGAAATCACTGACCAAACACTGAAGTGTGAACGAGGCCTTAGGCTTTGCAGCTGCAAAGATGTCAGTGCTTCATAAGATGAGCTACAAACATAGATTTTTTTTTTATGCCTGGAAACCAAATTCAGAAGTCTTCCTACAGGAAATGTCAGCACATCAGCTCTGCCTACAAATATAATTTCCCTTTAAATTGTAGCTTATGCCCAATCATATGATCAAAAGAATCACATCAGCAGGAGACGAGTGTTCTGAACTTGCAGGAGGCAGTGACCTGTGTAGCAGTGGACCTCTGGTAGCAGGAATGCACCATGGCGAAAATTAAAAGACCTCTTCCCTAAATTTGGCACCAATGTGAGGGGCTTTTTAGCCATACAAAGTCCCTTGGAGGGAAAGATCTTTGGGTAAATATGGAATAGAGATGCGTTTAAAGGGGTATTCCCATCTGGGACATCAATGACATATATTTTTGGAACTCCCACATCAATTAATGGAGAGCACACCGAACATGGGTGCTCTCACCTTTACTTCAGGGATCCCATTCTCTAGCTAGGAGCAGTTTTCAGAAGTGGGAACTGCACCTATGTGACAGTGATCCCAACAATATGCCATCAATATCCCAGATGGGCCAACCCTATTAAATGTCACCCCATCTTAATTTCTTCCTTTAGCAGTCGTGGAGTAGAAACAATTCTTAGCTGAGGTCAAAATTTACCCTAATGTAAAATCTATGAGATATAACTTGTTGATCTGCAAGTTATTAGGCCCCTTTGGTCAAAACTGGAAAAAAAGACATGGCCAATTAGCCACTGGTTGGACAACTCTAATGTAACTGACTTACCAGTTCAGCAGGCCACTGTTTTATGGCACATGTGCCCTCTGGTCAAAAAAATGTGCCGATATCTCAAGGTCAGCGTCCTGTGTCAGGTCACGACCCTTTGGTGTTCATGACTGTATTTTTCTTCAGTGTGCTATGTGTTTTTAACACAATTCAATGGGGCTATTCATACATCCTGATCTGAGAATCTCACCTCAGGTCCTATTCTTGTCCATATTTGTGGATGAGAAATGCCCATGGGAGTGAGGAAAAAACTCATTGCACATGGAAACTATGCATTTCTTAAGGACCACTTTTTATTTCATTAAAGGGGTAGTGCAGTGATATGATGTTAATAACCTATCCTCAGGATAGGTCCTTAATATCAGATGGGCAGAGGTCTGATTCTTGGCATCCCTGCCTCTCAGATGTTCGAAGAGGTAGCATTGTCGTCTCCTTTGTAGAAGCGGCACAGTGTAATTACAACTGCTCGTCCCATTCAAGTGAATGTATTGTAATCACACTCCACTGCTGCTGCAAAGGAGGCACCATGCAGGTAATATAGAAGAGCAGGCAGCATCCACACAGGTGCCGCTACTCCTTCAAGAAGATGATCGACAGGGGTGCTGGAAGTCGAACATGGCTTGAAGGTAGGACAACAATATCGTTGCACTGCACAACCCCTTTAAATGAATGTATTTTCCAACTCCAGTATTGATTGTCTCTGTCCTATTACAGTCAGTTTTTTATATATGTCCTCCCACTAATGCCTTTCCTGTGGCAAGATTGGATGTAGAGATCTGTAATATAGTTCATACTGAAGTAGGAGGGGTGAGGTACTGTTACAGGCAATGGTTATGGAACCACTGTGCCAACCACCCATATTTGACTTTGTGCTAGTCCTGAGGCTATAGAGGGATCTGGACTCCAGGCTGCCACCTCCTGGAATAATCCCTGTCTGGTTGTCTGCTGACTCACAGGATCCAGAGACATCGGTGCCTGATATAGCAGGATCAGGCAAATATGTAGTCAATAACAGGCCAAGGTCAGGGCTGGCAGAGTTCATGAGAATCCGTCAAAAATCCAAAGGTCAGGGCAGGTGGCAAACAGGATCAGTACGGTGAACAGGCATAGGTCAGGAGCCAGGAAGACAAATGGCTCCAGGCATTGTTGGGATTCGCTCTGGTAGACAGGATTAGCGGACGCAGTATAGAAGCAACAACAAGTTCTTTGGATCAAACAGTTCAGTGTATTATTCACACTTTAGGCAAGTGACAATACAAGCAGTCATATTCAAACAAAAAGTCACCTTGCGGTGTTGGTGGTAATTCACACCATGCGGCAATTCTGCCTCAAAGAGTCCTTGCTGATAGCAGCACCAACCTGTTTTCACGCCATACAGGTAGCAAGCCTTCATCCAGACACAAGGTTCCCAGATCCCAACACAGAGACATGGCTTCTGATCCCTGCTGCCTATTTAAGGACAGCCAGGTGATGCCAAAACCCGGACTGGCATTTGAAATCCGGTCCGGTATTTGACCTCACCTGGCTGTAAATTAGCCCAGCAGCACATGCTAGGAGGAAAATACCTGTTTTCCCAGACCAAACCTCTCACTGTGTCACAGCAGCTAGGGAGACCTAGCAAGATCAAGCTCTGTAAACCAACAGAAATCAATTGCACAGGCAGGGAAGTAGGACGCCTATATACAAGCAGCCTATTTGCAATTGGACGCAGCCATGCAGAAGCTCACAGACCAGGAGAAAAAATGAATTCTATGAGTGCTGAAGACAGAGATAGAATAAATACAAGCCCCAATTCACACACAGGAAGCTGGCACTAGTGATGAGCGGCAGGGGCAATATTCGAATTTGTGATATTTAGCGAATATTTGTGCAAATATTCATCATAAGTTTGCAAATTTGGGAATTCACAATTTTTGTCTTGATTGCTGAAAATCAGCAATGTAATATGCAAGTATTGCGCGCGCAATACAGGCGTGGGTCACTTTTGCTAAATTTTTCATGCTGCTAGAAGTTTCCTCAGACTGGAGAAAATGGTTGGCACGGCAGAAGATTACAATAGCTTTATATGCAGATAGAGTGCTCCAATATATTAGTAAATAGGCAATTAATGATGCGCATATTTTAACGCCATACGTGCAACTTCACATATTATCAGGTCTGACTACATATTAGTGATTAGTGTGAACTTGTGACATCTGAGCACTATGTCTGTAGCATGTATGTATGAACGGCAGAACCGATCACACTACCTAACACCCTGCACTGGAACCTAACAGCTACACTATATCACTATCTAACCTACACTGACTATCTCCCACTAACTAACTGTATTATATATATGAGCTAACTAACTAACTAACTAACTAATGTAATGACACAGCAAAGCACAGAGCGCAGCAATGACACTGCTGTATCTCTCAGAACTGCAGAAAATGGCTGTTGGGGAGGTTCTTATATAGTAAGGGGTGGGCAGCTTTCCTATAGGTTGCTAGAGATGTCGCTAAGCTCTGACAAAGATACTGCAGCCTTCTCATTGGCCCACAAGCAAGAAGCAGGGAGGGATCATGGGTTCAGATGGAAAAAATCTAGAATATTTGCGAATACAAATATATAGCAACTATATTCTAAATATTTGCGAATTCTCGAAAGTGGCGATATTCGCGATTCGAATATTCGCGCTCAACACTAGCTGGCACTTGTGCACACAGGACAGCAGGCACCATGAAACTGCCATTGTAACAGGTACATGGAAAGCTGGGTGAAGAATTTATGGGGTTGAGCTGCAGAAAAGAAGGGCACTGCCGTTTCAAGCTGTGTTCCTTATTTTCTGTAATTAAAATATTCTATGTTTTTATAGAGAGCGTATATAAGTCATCCAGTAAATGCATGTCCTTGAGTTCTCCTCTTCTAGCAAGTTGTAAAATTCCACCAAGCTATGTTTTTTTAACAACTGTTAAAAGAAAAGTAAAAAAAAAAAAACCTGGATGACAGCGAGTTACAGCTGCTTTAGATGTCACCCAAATCTTTACAATTATCCCAAGCAGATAACAGCCCCCCTTTCTCTCTGGAGGACCCAACACATCTTTGTATTATACATGGGCTATTCATGGATTTTGGGTACCATGTAATGCTTCATTTATCCTGCGGTGGCACTGCAGGGAATTCAAACCCTTGCTGTCATGTTCCCCTGAAGATTACAGCTGATTGCTGGGGGTCCCAGCAGTGAGATACCCTGTGATCATCTTCTTTTTGGAAGAACTATCAAATAATAAGGGAATGTAAAATGTGGACAACTGTTTTGCTAAGTTGTAGTAAATGATTCTGCTCCTGATCTGAAACGTACCCGTATTATCACACACTGTACTGCAGCACAGACTGATTTTCAGGTTTAGCCAGAATATCTGTGCACACTTACCTCCTCCTCTTTCTTTTTTTCGACACTTCTTTGAGTCTTGCATTAAAACAGTAGTTTTTCTAACAATGTCTACCAGAATTTGCAGTGGACAGAGCTTCTTCCCCATCTCTCTATTCTGATCCTGAAGGTTTTATGGGTAAGACAGCCAGCAACAAGGTGGTGGGAGGAGGAGTGGAATGCTAAAGTGTGTGCGGAGTGTGCCATAATGACTTTATATAGACAAGTCATGTTTATACATACACAATTGATGGGGATGTTTATAGAGGTTATATATATATTGTCTATATACACTGTCTAGTGTATGTACAATAAACAGTCTCTGAACTGCTCCTTATCATGTAGATCTGCCTGTGAAGTTCTTCATGTTAACCATAATGTACTGTAATATTGTATAATTGTTTTAATTCAGATGTAGCAGAGACAAATTTACGTTTGCATGTTTTTAGATAATTCATTAGGTTTATCTTATGCCCTATAGAAAACTACAGATAACACTCCCCTGAACTGTGCCAAATGATCAAACCAGCATTCCTACTTTACCAGATTAGTACTACATCTGAACGTAGTAGATGCAGTTAAATATATGTTCCGTGTAATACAGTATGAGAGTATATCATGCTGCAAAAATTCATAACTCTCTTCATCTTCAATCTCACTCGTTCAGATTTAGCGATTCCATGATTTCTCGTTAATTTTTGTAGCTCTTAATTATGAGGTTTTCTATTGCTGATCCTTTTCTCATTGCTTATTTTAAACCTACATCTAGTGGAGTCATTTTGTAGGTTGAACACCCAACTTTTGTATATGCTATTAATGTGATCCTGTGGTTTCTAGTCTCCATTTTCAAATTGGTGACCTCAATGATGAGAGGTGTCCTCTAGTTGGCTCATCTTACCTACTTCAATGACTAATATAGTCTTTTCTAGATATAGCATTTTTCAACTTTTTGACTTGTCCTTACCATCAGACCTACGTGGAGTTGCAGGAGTTGGTCATGGATCATACCAATGAACTGCACTGGGTGGAGGCAGCCCGTTGGCTAAAGACTGAAGAAGACTTTCAGGATGATCTAAGACAGTGGGGGAAACCTCAACTCTCCTACCTCACCTTCAATAGCCTTCTGGAGCTACGTCAGACCTTAAAAAATGGTGAGGGCTTCTCCGCTTTTGAAGAACCTTCTATTACAATAAATTGTATTCTCTCCTAACTGTTTCTGTATCTGCAGGAACCGTGATTCTTGACCTTGCCGAAAAGACTCTGCCTGGAATTTCTAGCCAAGTTATTGACCAGTTGATTTATGAAGGACATGTTAGGCCTGAAAACAGAGAAGAGGTCCTGAGAGCTCTTCTGCTGCGTCACAGGTAACATTGGACCCAACATTTAGTATACTTCCTCCATGTATCTCAGAAATATTGGACTGAAGGTCTGACTGAACTGAAATTCAAAACTCAAATGTCATATATTATTTGAAATTGTGCCTACCTGACTGCCAAGGGCAACTCAAAGAGCCCCCAAACCAAATGACCTATGGAAACGTCCTCTGTGAAATTAAGTGGTACTCCCAACATAAGGATAGGGAATAAGTATCTAATCAGTGAGGGTCTGACTGCAGAGACCACCAATGGACTGCCAGAAATAGCTGAACGCTGTACTTGCACCTGTGTGATTGCCACACCACTATTACTTTTAGGATTCCAGCACTTTATGCTTGTGATCAGTGAGAATCCCGGCCATCAGACCCCTTCTGATTAGATACTTATCAGTTCCTATGGTGGGGCAACATCTTAAAGGCTGTATTAGACAGCCTGATCAGGCAGGCAATTGTTGGGAGGGAACCGTTTCTTCCCGGCAATCGCCTGCTCACTAGCGGAGGAGACCACTGCTATTACATGCAGTGATCTCCTCCACAGCATGAGCAGGAGTGATTGTTATATTGTTATGCTATTGCTCATCCCCATGCTGTCCAATTGTTTGCTGGCAGCAGATCATGATTACACAGCATGATCTGCCATTGGCAAACAATAATTTTTAAGCAAGCTTAAAAATCTGGATTGCCTGATAAACGAGCGGGTAATCGGTGGCAGTATTACACTGACAGAGCATTGCTAAATGAGCTTTCCTGTGAACGCTCATTAACGATAAACTGGCCGACACTTGGCCAGTCTAATACAGGCTTAAACTTCACTGTACAAATAACGTCCCTAGGAATGCACAAGGAGAGATAACAAGGGTTTTATTTTTACAGCCATCCTGATAAAGAAGGATCTAAGGGAGATCCTGAAAGTGGACAGCCTCTTATACATCAAATAGAGATGAAAGCTGTTTCTGAGAAGGTAAGAAAAGGTCATATAGTTCGGAGGTGTAGCTTGAAGCTCATGGGCTCCAATATAAAATTTGTAACAGAGGCTCTACTTTCCATTTATAATACCGGTTTCTTCTTATGTGACAGAGGGTTTTTTTTGGTGGAGAATTGGTCCAAGGGTCATAGAAAGGGGAAACAAAGGCTATTTATGCCCTTCTGTTTTAAGTGGCAAAACCTGGCACTTTAATGGTGCCATCCTTTCCCTATGTTTGCTGCTGAACCCAACCCCATGATCCACTTACATAACATTATCTGCCTCTATATGTGCCAGGACCTTGTGTATCTGCTACAGTATTTGATCTAATTGATATTCTCTGCATTGTCTTCTAATGAATCTACCAGAAGTTTATATGAATAATAATACTTGTTTATACAATGAGTGGAATATATATATTTTTTTTACTTTGCATCCTCTAACCCAACAGGAACCTCTCAAAGGAAATTTGTCAGAGCGAGTACCGGAAAATGCAGAAGCCTCTGTGGTCCTGGTGGGTAAGTAAAACTTTCTAGGTGAATTCTATTTACCTGTACAACTCAAATATTATAAGACAGACAGACAGACCTACAGACAGGCAGTTAGACAGATAGATAGTTAGACAGATAAATTCTGAAAAATTTAAGTAGTTCTGATTTGATATATTATATAGTTATTAATCATTGGTTTTATTTCTCTTTTTCATCGCCTTCCATGTGTATGTTGCCATTCATTCTCCAAAGTGTCTATCATCCATACTGATTCTATCATTTCTATTCTGTGGACCATTCCAACATGGCATGTTTGTCACCCCATCTTCCCTCTCGCCATGTCCCAACTACCTAGGTAGTGCTGATTTCTTGGAGAACCCCACACTCTGTTTTGTACGCCTGAAAGAAGCCGTTCTTCTTGAGTCAGTCCTTGAGGTGTCACTGCCCATCAGGTTCCTCTTCATTATCCTTGGACCTAGAGATAGCTACAAGAGCTACCATGAAATTGGAAGGGCAGTGTCCAGCATGATGGCTGAAAGAGTAAGTAATAATTTACATCTAATGCATGTCTTGAGGTTGTCTCTTTCAATTGGTACTGGCCATGCTGAGTTTAAGAACTTAAAAAAACAATATTGTCCTCATTGCAATCTATGATTTCTTCTCCGTTGCTGATCTTGGTCTCCTAAATATGGTTCATTAGGTATTCCGAACTGATATGTACTTGGCTGGTGGGCGCCAAGACATCTTGCAATCTCTGGATGAGTTCTTGGACTGTTGTATAGTCCTGCCTCCCAATGATTCTACCAGTGAGCAGTTACTTAAGGAGCTGCTACCAGTACAACAAAATCTGATGAGGAGGAGGTATCAAGAAGTCAAGGTGGTGCCTGGAGGACACAGAGGTGAGGACCACATGTTGTAGGAAACTTTTTCTAATTAATTTTGGGGTTCTGTCCCTTTAACCAGGGAATACATTGTGCCTTTCCACTAGAGGAGGTTTAAGCTACCTATTATTCATCTATCATTTCATGTATTCTATAGATAAAAAAACAAAAGCAGAACCACCTGAAGATCCTTTGCAAAGAACCCGCAAGCCATTTGGGGGCCTTGTGCGTGACATCAAAAGACGTTACCCAAAGTATCTCAGTGACATTCGAGATGCTCTTAACCCACAATGCCTGGCCGCTGTCATCTTCATCTACTTTGCAGCCCTCTCTCCTGCTATCACATTTGGTGGTCTGATGGGTGAGTATCTACCACACCTATAAACTACCGTAGTTATTATTACATAGTACATTTTGTACAGTAGATTACCAGGTAATTGTACAGTTTCAATGCAGTGAATGTGTCTTTGAATTGTTTTTAAGGAACAGATCTGGCTTTATTTTGTTGGCATATGCTAATATATTTACATTTTGTTTTTGCCAAACTGGGCAAAATGTAAAATAAATGCAAAAAAATGTCATATGCAGCATTTTATGCATGCAATTTCATCACACAGTATGGACCTCAGATAATGTTGACTTCGTTTTACATTCTACTTCTTCCCCCGTGTATGAAGATGACCAATATGAGTGTTTACTGTCAGCCTTGTGCTGGGGCCTGGCAGTAAAAGAGGCCATTTCAACATTTGCAGTCCACCAATTCTACAGTTGAGTTTCTTGTATGCCAGAATTTCACAAACACCCCAAAAAAAGAAATTTAAAGAGTTAGTCCAAGAGAAGAAATTAAACTCCATACGAGCAGACACTGTAAAGTTTTTAAAAAAAAAACTGTTCAATTTGTTCGAAGTTCTGCACTGGGCTCTTGTCACTGCTGCTTCCAGTCCCAGCTGGACCACAAATGTGTTGTCCCATCGACACTCACCTCACTACTGCAGGTTAGACAATGGTCCTAGCAGTGATGCATCAGGAACGGCACATGACCACTGACCTTCGGCAATCATGTGCTGTTTTTGCACAGACCACCACAGAGTCCATTGATTGGCCCATAGCGGTGACGTGCATGTTGACAAGATGTCACACTTCCAGTCCACCGGAATCGGCAGACATGGGAGACCCAAACTGGACCTGGGACATTTTGAGCAGGTTTTTTTAAATTTAATTTTACACAGTGCACGGCCCTGTGCAATTTAGTTTCCAATCTCAGACAGTCATTTTTGCCCGTGGTAAAAATTGTATTAATTGAGAACTATGTGGCATTCCTCAAAACATGGATGAATACACAGGCATGGTTTTGAGGGATACGAGGGAGAAAGTAAAAGGAATCTTTGTGCTGCTCATGTTTTCATTTCTACCTCTTCTGGGGCTAACTGCTTTTTTATGTTAGGAGATTGGGGGCATTGTTTGGAAGTTGCCAGGGTTTTGCAGTTTGCATGCTGCAGATCCACCTGCAGCTTAGGCCCACTTAGTGGAGCTAATCCATGTCAGATACCACAGTTTCTGTGCAGTCACTTCTGGTCCGGCAGGGACCAGAAATGGCAGGGCCAGGAACCACTGGAATGATGGGACTTTCATTAAAAATTGTTTGTTTGTTTTTATACTATCCCAGCTTGTAGAGTATTGACTGCAGTCTCAATAGGGTCCTGGAGCAACTCATTTTAGTTGACATTGGCAGGAATCCTTGAGTTGGCACGCTCTCAGTCTTTGGTCACAACAGCAGCATTTCCAGGGCCTTCCTCAGCCCACAGTACATGCACCCTCCAGGAAGCGATCATGAACTGCTTGCAATACTCCAAGAACATCTCCTTCTAAGGGGCCTAAGGGCTTCCTAAGACATGACAGTCTCAAGCGATGCCGAAGGTCAAGGTGAACAGGGCATTGGTTTAATGCCCAACAGAATCTCACGATCATCCTCCCTAGTGTGAATCACTGACCAGATAAAATTCCACACTCACAGACCAGATGGTTCAGCTCCACCCCCCACCAACTACAAACAGAAGTTGTCCAAAGCAGACAACCCCTTTAGCATGAAGTGGTTTGCAGCTTCCATGTTAGGTCAGCTATTAGTATAGGCTTGGGTGTACACAGTTGATGGTATTTTGGACAGCAACCAAATTGTAACATGCACTTTCCTTTTACCGTAGCTCAGAAGACCCAGTCATGGATGGGGGTTCCTGAACTGATGGTCTCCACAGCCATCCAAGGCATTGTATTCTGTCTGCTGGGTGCCCAGCCTTTGCTCATTCTTGGATTTTCTGGACCTCTCCTGGTGTTTGAAGAAGCTTTCTTTCAAGTAAGTTGTGGGTCCATGAGTACATATTTGGAAAACACATAACTTATGCTGTGCCAAAATAATGCCACCTACCAAGATTCTTCGAAAAGTAAGCAATACTATCTTGTTTTTCAGTTCTGTGATTCCCAAGAGATTGAATACATTGTGGCACGTGTGTGGATTGGATTCTGGTTGATTCTCATTGTCATCATTGTGGTGGCCTGTGAGGGCAGTTTTCTGGTCCGCTTCATATCACGATTCACACAGGAGATCTTCTCTTTTCTTATCTCACTCATCTTTATCTATGAGACATTTTCCAATTTAGCCAAGGTGAGCATGAAACATGATGGAAAGCCAAGCAGACCTAAAGTGGGTTCTATACATTTTCAGACCTGTTTAACTAATTTCCATTTGTGTGAAAAAAGCAGGTGTTACCATAAACATGATGATTATTGTTTGACTACCAAATCCTAGCTAGATTGATAAACTGGTCTCCCAATCCAATTCATCATCTTAAGAATCATAAGTCTTGACTGAGAGACAGTTTGCTGCAGCAGAAAACGTTTCCGCTGCTCATTCTACAATGCAGACAAACTTTCCAAACATGGTCTGAAGTCAGCCGAAGTGTGCCTGAAATCTCATGCATAACCTGTTGATTCCTACTCCCTGGGCATGCGCAGTGCAGCCAGACGTACAAGCTTCAGGTTCATTTGTACACTGCATATGCACCCAAGGCCAGGAGAGGTAGTGAGTAGAGATGAGCGAATTTCCGCTTATGAAATTAGTTTGCGATTCGTTTACTGGTAAAAGCAGAATTGCGTTATGTATTCCGTTACCACGGACCATAACGCAATTCTATGGCGAAATGCATAACGGAATGTCTTTAGAGGCATTCCATTATTCATTCCGTCATAAAGAAGTCTATGGGCTGTATAACGGATCTTTCCCGTTTCCGTTATGCAGGAGAGGACTCCCTGCATAACGGAAATGGGACGGATCCGTTATGCAGCCCATAGACTTCTATTATGATGGAATAAATAGTGAAATGCCTCTAAAGGCCTTTCGTTATGCATTCCGTCTTAGAATTGCGTTATAGTCCGTGGTAACGGAATCCATAATGCAAACTAATTTCAAAATATAAAATTCGCTCATCTCTAGTAGTGAGCGATAGAACCTGTCACCAAGCTGACAGTATGGATAGCTGAGGGCCTTAATTAGAAAATTGTCTTCCTAAAACGTTATTCAAAAGTGAGTTTTCCAAACCAGACAACCCCTTTAATAGTATATGTTGCATGGGTTATTCCATTTTCTTCACAGATTTTCATAGCACATCCTCTCAAGGGCCATTACAATGAATCCACTGTTAATATCCCAACTGAGCCCCAGCCAAACACCGCTCTGCTCTCACTGGTGCTGATGTCAGGAGCTTTCTTCATCGCCTACTTCCTGCGTCAGTTCAAGAACAGCAGCTTTTTTCCTGGAAAGGTAAAGTTGTCATAGTCCTGTAGAATTATAGAATACTGTAAATTTTGAACTATTTCTTGAAAAGTATCTCAGGATCAAGCATAGAAAAAAATCCATAGATTAAAAACAAAATCGTCTCATCTCTGGGCGCTGAGGAATACCAACCGTTCAAATGAGAGGCGAGCTTGGCACTACTTCATCTTTTAACTCCTTTTTTATACCAGATCTTTATATCAATTAAAACCAGAGAGTGACGCATATCACATTTTTGTAATCTGTCTGCCCCCTTACAATAGCTATGCCCAGATGTGCTCCCTTACAGTTCATATGCCAAGATGTACCCCATTATAGTTGATATGCCAAGATATGCTCCCCCTTCACAGTAGATATGCCAAGATTGTGCACCTTTCATAGTAGATATGCCATAATATGTGCCCCTCACAATTGATATGCCAAGATACGTGCGCCATTCACATGAAGTTAAAAACAAACAGTAAATACTCACATGGTTCCTCCGATGATCTGCGCTCCCCAGCAGCAGGATACTGTCAAACATTCCGCTGATGTGTAGAAGCAGAGGCTGATCCTAGCCTGCCCTGCTCCTACACAGACCAGCTCCCTTCTTCTCAATTATGCAGTACGCCGCCCTGCAGGTTTAGGCGAATAGTGAGGTCACAGGGGGAGTTACTAACCGAGGGTGGTTATAGTACTCACAGTCTTTTGTATACCCTGGGCAGACGTACAGCAGTGATGGAGAGGCTGGCACAGGGGACCTCTGGGGCACTCTCTGTATATAGGGACTAGGCCGGTGGTAGGTGAGGTGCCCTGGATGTTGCAGGTGTTTTTTATGGCAAGATCCCTTTAAATTTGTGACGCCAGTGCCGGTAATGGTGGCACACCGATTTATGGTAGGAATAATTGAGGAACACGATGTTGTGGTGAACCAAAACTTCCTTTTACTGGAACAATTAACTATTTATAGTATTTTGGCAAAGTTCCATATGTCAGCAGCAGTCACAAGCAGGCTATACAAATGGCAGGCACACTGTTCTTGCAAGACAGGGTTAAACACTTACATATCAGGCTGCACTTTTCCTCAGAATCCTGTCTGTCTTTATCCCAAGGCCCGTATGCCCTATTGCTGGCTTTATCCTTGGTTAGGGGAAACTTCCTCCGGTATATATATCCTTGCTTTAAGTAAAATCCTTCTGCCCTTCAGCTCTCAGGTTGGCTGGAAATACTTTGGCTCTGCTCTGGTTATGGGAACTTGGTCTTTCTCTCAGGAGGCACACCCTTCTCCTGGTGGCAAGCTAGAAGCCTGGGCTATCTAGCTGCATGTCAGAAGCTGCTCCTTAGTCCACACTGACTTCTGACTACACAACTACCTTCCCTGAACAGGACCTGACTATTTATACTAGGGCTTCCCTAGCTCCCTCTACTGTCTAGGAGGAGGAACTACACCCTAACAGGCCTGATACCCAGAATACAGTGAAAATACACATAAAAACATAGCAATATACATTAAAATAGACTGTAAAATACAATGCCACTGTTCCTCAGGAGTTGGAGAACAACGTGGCCCAATTGACTCTTGTGTAGTGCCCACATTTACCTAGTGGGACACTACAATTACAATCAGCTTTGGGTCCCCCCCAGGAGCAAGGGGCCCCAGCACTTGTCCGGGCATGCCGGGTGCTGACGCCAGCCCAGGTGCTACGCAGGGGCGGACAAGCCATAGGACTAGACCCTACAAGGAAATGCATCTGGGTGCCTGAGTCCTCTTCATGACTGCCAGCCAGGTACATAACAATCTGGTACTCTCAGCATGTATTAATGGTAGAAGCATCAGATTCTTAAGCACTTGGTCAGTGGTCCCAGGTGTCCCCCTGTCGTCTTCAGGACGGTGATAAAGTTAAAAAGGGTTTTCTGAGATTTTAAAGCTGATGACCTATCCTCAGGATATGTCATCAATATATGATTGGTGGGGATCCCACACCCAGGAGCCCCACGGATCAGCTGTTTGAGAAGACAACTGAACAAGCAGTAGCGCCATGGCCTTTTCACAGCTTTGACTAGGCTATGTGACATGACGTTCATTGGTCACATGGCCTAGACCCATTGAAGTGGATGGGGCTGAGCTACGATACCAAGCACAGCCGTTATACAATGGATGGGGCTGTCTTTGGTGAGATGGTGGGGTAACATGGGTTGAGGCTTCGCTCTACACATATTCCACCCTGAAGCGTTAATATTTCTTTTACAGCTCCGTCGTATTATTGGAGATTTTGGTGTTCCCATAGCAATCCTCATCATGGTGACAGCCGACTTTTTAATCAAGGATACATACACAAAGGTCTATATTTTTTTATTAATATCACATATGTAGAGTTTAATATCTTCAGAAAAAACAATTACATATATACCATCAATTTCCAGAAACTCAGCCTGCCCAAAGGTATCAGCGTCTCCCGTCCTGTAGACCGTGGTTGGTTCATTTCACCTATGGGGCTACATCCAGATATCAAACCTTTCCCTGTGTGGATGATGTTTGCATGTGTGGTCCCAGCATTGCTGGTCTTCATTCTGATCTTTATGGAATCTCAGATTACCACGTAAGCATTTTCTGTAATTTTTTGTGAAATTATTCAATTATAACCATAACTTCCATAACTTCTACCAAGTTTGGCATTCCTGGTGATAAGTATACAGTTCGGCTGTGACAACCTCTTATTATCTGATCAGTCTGACCACTGGGACCCCTACCGATCACAAAAATGAGGTACTGGAGTCCCTGGAGTGAACAGAGTGGTGCTCATGCATCTGCACTGCCGCTCCAATCAGTTCTGTGGTACTGCTAAAGAGAAGCAAAATACAGTGTTCAGCTATCTCCAGCAGACCCATAGAGTTGAATGAGGAGGCAGCACTCATGCATGACCATCACCTAATTCTTGTGATCAGTGGGGGTCATAATGTTCAGACCCACACCGATCAAATACTTAACCCATATCCTATGAATAGTGGATTACTTCTTATGGTGGAACAACCCCTTTTAAAGGGCTATATCTGGTTATAAAAAGAATCTGCCTTTTCCTCCAGAAACAGCGCCACTTTTGTCCTTGGGCTATGTCTGGTATTGCAGCTCTCCCCACACTTTAATGGAGCCAAGTTGGAATACTAAACAAAGTCTACAGACTTAGGCCTCTTTCACCCTACCGTTTTTTCTTTCCGTTTTGCGGTCCGTTTTTTGCGTTCCGTATACGGAACCATTCATTTCAATGGTTCCGCAAAAAAAACGGAATGTGTTCCGTATGCATTCCGTTTCCGTATTTCCGTTCCGTTGAAAGATAGAACATGTCCTATTATTGCCCGCAAATCACGGTCCGTGGCTCCATTCAAGTCAATGGGTCCGCAAAAAAAAACGGAACACATACGGAAATGCATCCGTATGTCTTCCGTATCCGTTCCGTTTTTTGCGGAACCATCTATTGAAAATGTTATGCCCAGCCCAATTTTTTCTATGTAATTACTGTATACTGTATATGCCATACGGAAAAACGGAACGGAACCACAACGGAAGCAAAAAACGGAACAACGGATCCGTGAAAAACGGACCGCAAAACACTGAAATGGACATACTGTAGTGTGAAAGAGGCCTTAGACGGTATCTCTGAAAACCAAGCCTTATTTTTCTTTTACCTGTCTAAGAACATTTTAACCTTGGTCACCAAAACATTGTTTCTGTCTATATTTCTATATATAATGCAAATGTTCAGCTTATGATGTCACTCCTTCAGGCTCATTGTCAGCAAACCAGAAAGAAAAGCTGTGAAAGGATCTGGATTCCACTTGGATCTTCTGTTGATTGTGGGCATGGGGGGTATTTGTGCACTTTTTGGAATGCCCTGGCTTAGTGCGACCACAGTCCGTACAGTCAGCCATGCCAATGCTCTTACAGTCATGTCCAAGGGAGGAAAACCTCAAATAGAGCGTGTTATAGAACAACGAGTCAGTGGTCTGCTGGTGGCTGTTCTTGTGGGTACGTATGAGACTATGTAATAATGACATATGCTATTCATTTAGGTCTTGAACAAAATTTAGGCCAATAATGAGCAAGGGGATTCCATGTAAAATGTGTTGCCAAGCCCCCACCTACTAAATGCCAGTCAGAATACTGGTTCCTTGTTACACGGTAGAGAGACATTTGGTCTCTCTCAGGCACCATCGTCCAAGTGTGACCCTACATCTGCATCCCCTATAGCTATGGGACCATACTCAGACAAGGTTTTTCTCTTGCTTAAAGGGTTTTTTTGACAGTTTTTTACTGATGACCTATCCTCTGGGTAAGTCATCAGTATCTGATCGGTGGGGTGTATCTGATCGGGACCCACACGACCAGCTGTTTGAGAAAGCACTGGGGCTCAGATTAGCTCCATGGTCTTCTCTGAGATTACCAGGCACAGCGATGTACATTGTATAGCACAGCTCAGCCCTTTTCACTCTAATGGGGCTGAGCTGCGCCTAGGTCATGTGACTGATGAACATGATGTCACATGGCATAGGGAAAGCTGGAGGTCATGGAGCTACTTTGAGCACCGGTGCCTTCTCAAACAAAACAGCTGATGGGTGGGGGTCCCTTGTGTGGGACCCCCATGATCATATATTGATGACCTAGCCAGAGGATAGGCCATCAGTAAAAAAAAATCCCCTTTAAATGTGGAAAGTATCTGATGCATTAACCTTCAAAGGATTGTCTCAAGGAGGGATATACTTTTCATAGGCCCTATTAGGCCAAATGGATGTTATGGGGGTCCCATGTTAAGGATCATCCTCTGTTAGGCCTCATGCACATAACCGTATGTATTTTGTGGCCCGGAAAATATATAGATGATGTCTGTGTGCATTCCATATTTTGCGGAACAGAACAGCTGGCACCTAATAGAACAGTACTATCCTTGTCCATAGTGCGGACAATAATAGGACATGTTCTATTTTTTTGCAGAACGGAAATACGGAAACAGAATGCACACGGAGTAGTTTTTTTTTTTTGTAGACCCATTGAAATGAATAGTTTCGTATTACGGGCCACAAAAAACGGAACGGACACGGAAAGAAAATACGTTTGTGTGCATGAGTCAGAGTTGATGGAGGAATTTCAGACCAATAGTCATCAGTTGGTCCCCTGATGATCTTCATTTGAAAAAGGGGTGTGAGACAACCCCTCCAATGAAATAATTTTCCTTATATTAAAATTAATAACCCTGATAGGTAGTAAGGGTTAGTAATCCCTAAAAAGGGTTTTTAGGTTTGGCCTTGAGTCTTTACAGCTAGCCAGAAAAACCTGAACTTGCTAAAAGTGTCTTCACCATCAAGGATGTATTTTGGGTTCTGAAAGCCAAGAAGCCACTTTTTCTTGATCAGGGCATCCAGTTACAAGGCAGTGAGCTTCCCTGGGACAACAGTCTGGAAAAGCCTGGGATAACTTTGTTGAACACAATCATCATGTACCTTTATATCCTAGCACCAATCTTATCTCCAGATGGCTGAATTCTGATTGGTTGTTATGGATGGTTTTGATACAGTGTATATTTTAAGCCTATCATAGAAATACAGTGGATATAAAAAGTCTACACACCCCTGTTAAAATGTCAGATTTCTGTGCTGTAAAAAAAAATGAGACAAAGATAAATCATTTCAGAACTTTTTCCACCTTTAAAGGGAACCCATCATCAACTTTATGCTGCCTAAACTAACGGCAGAATAAAGTAGAGAAAGGTGAGTTGATTTCAGCGGTCTGTCAATTAAAAGTTAAAAGTAAGTGGTTGCCGAGAACCAACATCACAATCATTGCAGACTGGGCCTGGAAAAGAGTCACGGCCACCTCAGAAGAGTCACGGTTATTCAAAAATTCCTGCTCTTCATGGCCTCCTGCTGATGATTGACTTCTACCTAGTTTTCTCCCTTTCTCTCTGAGAGAACTGCCAATCATCAGCAGATGGGTGAGAGAGCAGGAGATTAGGAATAACCATGACTCTTCTCAAGTAGATGTGACTCTTTTCAAGGCCTGTGCTGCAATGATTATGATGCTGGTTCTCGGCAACCACTTACTTTTAGCTCATGAGTGACACAACGCTGAAATCAGCATTTCTGTCACTATTTTATGCTGCCCTCAGTGAGATCAGCAAATAGTTGATGACAGGTTCCCTTTAATGTGACCTATAAACTGTACCACTCAATTGAAAAAAAAACTGAAATCTTTCAGGTGGAGGGAAGAAAAAATAAAATAAAATAATGTGGTAGCATAAGTGTGCACACCCTCTTATAACTGGGGATGTAGCTGTGTTCAGAATTAAACAATCACATTTAAAATCATGTTAAATAGGAGTCAGCATACACCTGCCATCATTTGAAGTGCCTCTGATTAACCCCAAATAAAGTTCAGCTGCTCCAGTTGGTCTTTCCTGAAATTTCCTTAGTCGCATCCCACAGCAAAAGCCATGGTCCACAGAGAGCTTCCAAAGCATCAGAGGGATCTCATTGTTAAAAGGTATCCGTCAGGAGAAGAGTACAAAATAATTTCCAAGGCATTGGATATACCATGGAACACAGTGAAGACATGTCATCATCAAGTGGAGAAAATATGGCACAACAGTGACATTACCAAGAACTGGACGTCCCTCCAAAATTGATGAAAAAAGGAGAAGAAAACTGGTCTGGGAGGCTACCAAGAGGCCTACAGCAACATTACAGGAGCTGCAGGAATATCTGGCAAGTACTGGCTGTGTGGTACATGTGACAACAATCTCCCATATTCTTCATGTGTCTGGGCTATGGGGTAGAGTGGCAAGACAAAAGCCTTTTCTTGCGAAGAAAAACATCCAAGCCAGGCTACATTTTTCAAAAACACATCTGAAGTCTCCCAAAAGCATGTGGGAAAATGTGTTATGGTCTGATGAAACCAAGGTTGAACTTTTTGGCCATAATTCCAAAAGATATTTTTGGCGCAAAAACAACACTGCACATCACCAAAAGAACACCATGCCCACAGTGAAGCATGGTGGTGGCAGCATCATGCCAAGAGGCTGCTTTTCTTCAGCTGAAACTGGGGCCTTAGTTAAGCTAGAGGGAATTATGAACAGTTTCAAATACCAGTCAATAGTGGCACAAAACCTTCAGGCTTTTGCTAGAAAGCTGAACATGAAGAGAAACTTCATCTTTCAGCATGACAACGACCCAAAGCATACATCCAAATCAACAAAGGAATGGCTTCACCAGAAGAAGATTAACGTTTTGGAATGGCCCAGCCAGAGCTCAGACCTGAATCCGATTGATCTGTGGGGTGACCTGAAGAGGGCTGTGCAAAGGAGATGCCCTCGCAATCTGACAGATTTGGAGTGTTTTTGTCAAGAAGAGTGGGCAATAGATTCATACCCAAAAAGACTGAGTGCTGTAACAAAATCAAAAGGTGCTTCAACAAAGTATTAGTTTAAGGGTGTGCACACTTATGCAACCATATTATTTTATTTTCATATTTTTTCTTCCCTCTACCTAAAAGATTTCAGTTTGTTTTTCAATTGAGTGGTACAGTTTATAGGTCACATTAAAGGTGGGAAAAGTTCTGAAATGATCTATCTTTGTCTCATCACAGAAACCTGACATTTTAACAGGGGTGTGTAGACTTTTTATATCCACTGTATGTGTAATCCTTGTGCATATAAAGTAAACCTGTTCATATTCAGTAGTACCCTACCAGCCTTCTGTGTCATCCTCATAATGTCATAAATTTCTTCCTGCCCATAGCTACAAAGCATGACCTCCTGTCCTCAGATTCCGTTGCCTCTGACAAAAAACAAGATGAGTTGACAATGACCCTGGGGGGTATTCAAATACAGCGGATATGCAGTGACAGGGATGGGGGAGGATTCGGAAAAATGGGTCAGACATTGAACTGAAGGACACAAGGAGTATGAGATGCACAGAAGGACATAGAAACACACATAGATCGGTGAAGGAAAGTTTTGCTGCCATGTAGTGAAATTTAATGGAACATAATAGAACTTAATTTAAAAAAACTGTGCACTGGCAAAAAAAAATTATAACAACTTGGACAGTGTTCTAAATACTGTAAAGGACTATGACGAGAAAGACACAAAATTCCAATATATGTACCATCTCTATGTACATATTGTAACAATCAGGGTAAACTGTCCACCCCTGGGCCCAGGACCTGAATTCTAGGACCCAAAGGTCCTGTAAGAAACATTCTCTTAATTATCAAGAATGTCTGATCTATGAATGTGATGTATAGTGAATTGTGTAACTTCAGAATTCTCACTTATATAGATGTATCTATGTTTCTCTGTAGGTGTCTCCATATTGATGGAGCCAGTTCTGTCCCTCATTCCCCTGGCTGTATTGTTTGGTATTTTCCTGTACATGGGTGTCACCTCACTGAATGGAATACAGTTCTTCGACCGGATCCTACTCACCTTGAAGCCACCAAAATATCATCCTTCGGAGCCCTATGTAACCCGAGTGAGTGAGAACGGGAGAAGAACATTCATGTAGTGGAGTTTAGAGGGATCTGTACTGTGGACGGTTCTATTTGTAAAAGTAGAGAGAATATGCTGGGGGTTCCAATCCAACCCATCCCAAAAAAAACTTTCCGCCACATAAGATTACTAGTTTTATATACGGTACATGGTAGGTGGGGACCCTGTCACTGTTTTGCAATGGGGCTCAGGAGCTTCACGCTATCTTCTGGGAAGGGCTAATACTAGCTATAGGCCCCTTGTGGGCCGACACAGCAGCCAATTTTTGGTAAGGAACCGTTAATGCTCGATAATTGCCTGCTCATCAGAAAAGGTCTGAGCTGAACATCATTCATTTGTAGGTATTGACCGACTAATGAAGTCATCTTCTTTTTGGTTAGAAGAGTCCACCAACAATAATCTGGCTCAGGGGTGTAGCTAAAGGCTTCTGAGCCCTGGTGCAAGAGTTCAGCTTGGACCCCCCTTCCCTCAGTGCTTTGTGGTCAGGGGCAGGGAAGCACATAACCTTCCTGCTGCCTGAGGCAAAAATTAAAACAGCACCCCCGATCCCCCCCCCCCCCACCCCTCATGCCAAATTCTTGACCTAACCCCTTCCCTCCAGCCAGAGGTGTAACTTGATCAGCATGCACTTTCTATAATACCAGTGTCTTTTTATGTGGCACAAGGGAGGGTCTTTGGGCCCCCTCAGGCTCCTGGGCCCGGTAGTAACTGCTACCTCTGCACCTCCTATAGCTACACTCCTGATCTGGCTACAACTAGACCACAGTCATAAGCTCTGATTCTCAGAGAACCAGACGACAAGTAACTCCCCCTGCAGCGCCACCACAGTGAAAATAAGGAATTACATGGTGCTCACTTAAATCAATGGGCCATCAGTGTAAAAGCCCCCATACAAATGAGATTACTGTCAAACCTGCAATTTTTCATTGGGAAAAGAAGGATTAGACATGTTGAATTTCAGCACCCGACCCTTTTGTTCTCCCGGGGGATAATCTGCTCCTAGAAGCGTGACAGCAACTTTCTTCTAAGCCAAGCGTGTAGCTGTATGGGGGAGTAGGGGAGATAGGTGTATGGGCACATAACAGCACAGACGTGATGAAGCGTGGAGTACTGCAGAGTACCAGGCCATGGAATAGAAATGATATGCTTTATTTTCTTTGCAGGTTAAGACTTGGCGTATGCACGTCTTCACCCTGATACAGGTGATCTGCCTGACCGTTCTGTTTGTTGTGATGTTCACTCCGGCTTCATTGGCACTTCCATTCATCCTCATCCTCACTGTGCCAGTCCGCATGTTTATCCTGCCTCACATCTTCAACAGTCTGGAGCTCAAATGTGTAAGTATTCAAGGAATACCTTAAAGGGGTCGTCTGGGCTACAGATATTGATGACCAATCCTCAGAATCGTTCTGCAATATCAGATTGGTGGGGTCTGATACCCAGGACCGCCACCGATCAGCTGTTTTGGGGCAGCCACCCGCAGCAGAAATAATAGTGAATGGAGCTGGAAGCAGACAGCTCCATCCACTTGTGTAGTGGCCGTGCTGGGGTACTGCAGCTCAGCTCCCATTCAGTTGAATGGGAACTGAGCTGGATATGCTGCTCCTGGATATTATACAGTGTACAGAGCTGTCTGCTTCCACTCTGTACTTTCTCTAGTTTCCAGTGCTATGGCTGATTGTGGGGGTGCTAGGTGTCAGCCTCCACCAATCTGATATTAATGACTTATTCTGATGATAAGCAAATTGTAGTAAAACATCCTACTTTTCTTGCTTATACTTACAACGCTTATATGGCACGTCCTTAGTCATAAATAATACTTTCTAATGGTGACCCTGTATAATCCACCAGAGATGGGGTGAGGTTATGTTTTTAAGCAGATTATTGGGAAAAGGTATTAATCAGCTGTTCACGGAACGGGTGATAAATGTCTCATTGCAGGGACTTCCAAACGATCACTAGAAAAAGGTCCCAAGCTCCCTGCAGTGAGTTTGTATGGAACCGTGGTCACGCATGAGCCCTACCACTATAGTCAACATCTATGGGACCCATGGCGTCAGCCATACTGTTCAATATGGTCACCATTTAGATTCTTCTTGGTAGCAGGGCAGCCAATCTTCAGTATGGACGACACATCATAGTGGTGGCCTGAAGTTGGCTGCTCTGCTCTGCAACCACTTTCTGACGGGAAGGTGAGCTGGGGGCAGCCAGGGTGCTTCTCTCCCCCTCAGTCAGCCACAGGGAGACATGTCTGAGGCTCTAGTGACTGACTAGGGGTGAGAGAGGCCTCAGTGAGTTGCTGCAGCTCATGTTTAGACAGCGCAGTGCTGCTCTCTGAGCGTGAGCTACTGAAAGGGTGGACATCCCCGTGTCCATCCAGGCCCTGAGCTGGCCGAAGGACAGGAAGCCTAAAACCGGAAGTCTGGCCTAAAACCGGACGTCTGGCCAACCTAAGCTAGCTACATCGTCTATATTAATGTGTGGTGAGATACTGTAAAAGCTCTCCTCACCACGGATCCTACAGTGCTGTGCTAGAAAACAAGGATGTGGAGAATGAACCCATTTCCCACCCTGAAAAGAAGGTAGTGGCAGCTAAGTGCATCCTCTTGACCCTGGTGGGTGGTCGTGTTAAACTAGCCCCACAAGGGGGCTGTATTTTAAATTGTGGCTTCTTCACGCAATTAATAATTTCCATCACCGTGCTTATACTCACACTTTCTATCCTTTCAGCTGGATTCAGAAGGCGCTTCTGTCAATCTGGAAGAAGAAGAAGGTCAGGATGTCTACCATGAAGTTCAGATGCCTGTTTAATCCTGCCCTATGTCTAATGTCTAGAAATACTGCAGAGCCTACATAATGCTGCCATCACATATAGCTAATTTTAAGTGAAGAGCCTTATGCTGAAAGACCATCTATAGAACCCACGGGATCATGAAATACAAGTATTGGGAGCCTCAAGGCGCTCTCCTTCGATAGCTATGCAATTTACTTTCTGACCATGATTTTATTATATGTTTTCAAATGCACTATTGTCTAATGTGATAGAAAAAAAAAAAAGATAAAAAAAAATCAGTAATTTTAGATTTTTCCAAATTAGTTTTCTTTCTTTCTTTCCTACTGGTTGCATATTATTAAAAGGGTTGTCCAGGATTAGAAAAACATGGCTGCTTCATTCCAGAAACAGCTCCACCCCAATCCATGGGTTGTGTCGGCAATTGCAGCTCAGCTCCACTGGAATCAAAGGGGCAGAGCTGCAATACTGTACACAGCCTGTGGACAGGGGTGGTGATGTTTTTCGTTAAAAGCAGCCATGTTTTTGTAATCCTGGACAAATCCTTTAACTTGAAGAGGCCTTATGAGATTAGAAAAACATGGCTTCTTTCTTCCTGAAACAGTGCCACTCTTCTCTATAGGCTGGTTCTGGTATTGCAGCGCAGCACCTTTCAAATAAGTTAGACTTATGCTGCAATACCAGGCCTGACCCATAGACAAGAGTAGCGCTGTTTCTGAAAAAAATAAATAAGAAGAAATCATAGTGTTTTTTTGTCTCTAAATCCCATCAAGATTTCTTATTTTATCACACATTTTTTCTCTGCTTTATTTTATTTAAAGGAACACCGGGCAAGGCATATACACTGCGTTATGCCTAGTTCAGGGTCTGAGGGGGTGGAGCACCGCACAGGTAGACAGAATGTCTGTGTCAAGCTCCACCCTCTGTACTAGGCATAACCCACTAGTTAGCTGTGTCTAGAGTGTTACTTTAAGGCTAACGCGCTTTGTTTTAGAATAAAATATCTGTAAATATGCTTGAAATTAATATATTTTGATATAATTAATATGTTTGCCTCAAGAACAAACCCTCCTTAATTATGGACTGAACACACCTGAGTATTTTAGAACTGATCGTATAAAAAGAAATATAGGAAATTTTTATCTGAACATAAGGAATGTGTCGTGTGAATACACTGCAATCATTTTTGTATTATTTTATTACATGTTTTTATTACATGTTTTTTTTCGGCGATCTGAAGCTTTGCAGAACTGGATATTATAATATCTGACACATTATTTTATACAAATAATAAAATATATTACTAAAACCTGGATGTTCTCTGTCCTGTATAAAGTTTATCTACTATTTTATAGGAATTGGGCAGGGCTCCGTTTAGAGACCGGCAAATTGCTCAGTTGCCCAAGCCCCTATTTCCCATGGTGCCCCCAAGGAGAAAACTGAATTTACCATTAATCCCTTTGCTGTCTTAAAGGGGTTGTCCGGGATTGGGGACATTGGTGTAATAGTACTAGGGTGACATACATATTACATACATGCATGTCCTACCTTTGCCACATATTTCTGAAGCCCTGTTTTGAAATAGTAAATTCTTAGCCGGAAGTGAGTGTTTTCTTATACTTGGTGATGTACCAGGTCCTTGCAGGCGAGCTGAAGCCTCTTCTTCTGGCTGCTCAGGGAGCCCGGTGATGTCACCGGCACTGATGGGCAGGCTTTAGCACTGGTCTAGCTAGTAATACGGCTAGGGTAGCGCTAAAGCCCGCCCATAAGAGCTGGTGTCGTCACCAAACACACTGCCGGGCAGAAGCCTCCACCCGGCATTGTGTTATGGTAAACAAAAGAGCCTTTGCCATGCGCGATTTAGCGCAGGGCAAAGGAGAGCATTGGATTATGAACTGCTCCGATGCTCAAGTCAGGGGGGCTGCCTGGGTGAATATAGAGGTATGTCCGGGTTCAGCTCTGAACCTGGACAACCCCTTTAAGATACGACCACACAACGCAGTTGCGGTCGAGTCACAAGCAGCTGTATGAGTCGCATCAGGCTCTAATTAAAGGGTTTTTTTTCATGTCCGTTCCGTTTTTTTGGCAGATAGGATGTGGACCCATTAATTTCAATGGGTCCGCAAAAAATGCTGACAGCACACCGTGTGCTGTCCGCATCAGTATGTCCGTTCCGTAGCCCCACAAAAAAATAAAATAAAATAGAACATGTCCTATTCTAGTCCATTTTAGGTATTGTTACAGTGGATCCGCCCAAAAAAATGATGTCAAAACACATACGTTCATGTGCATTTAGCCATTGTCTGATAGGTGCAGGTCACACCTCGGGGACCCTAATCTATAATGAGAACAGAGCAGGGAAATGAACGAAGGGCGCACTGCGCAGCCGCCATCCGTTCATTTCTATGGGGCCGCCGAAAATAGCCGAGTGCTGGATCGGCTATTTCCGTCTGCCCTATAGAAATGAATGGGAGCCGGGGCTGCGCGTGCACGGTGCCCTCCCATTCACTTCTATGGGAGCAGCGATTAGTGGTGGACGGACCTCGGGAAAGCTGCCCCCGCTCTGTTCTCGTTGTAGGTGTGGGTCCCTAGCGATATGCCCTTATTGTCTGAAATGGGAATACCCCTTTAAACTAGAGGACTACATTTAGTCTGTCCGCATTTTGCACCTGTGCGGTATTGCAGGTGCCATGCAGCCATTTGCAATAAAGACCTTCTAGAGTGCAGTCCTCATAGTTTAATTTGGGCCTGCTGCATGACCACATCACAACCGTGACAAGACTGTGCCTCATGGTCCTATCCTTAAAAGGGTTTTCGGGGAATAATTACTTTTTATCTAATACCCGGAGCCGGGCACTACATGGACATGGCCAGATGCTCCGCTGCTGCCAATGACTTGTTTCAGAGAAGACCTGGCCTTGAGCAGCACATCACCGCTGAAGCCAGTCAATGGCACCAGGAGAGAATGTGATCATGCCCATGCAATTCCCAGAAGTAAACACTCCAGGGACCAGAACATGGACTCACCAGAGGCCTCCCGGAGAGCCCAAGTAGCATGGAGCAGGTAAGAAGGAATCTTCTGTTTAAGGAGGCAGGCATTAGATAAAAAGTAATTGTTCCCGGACCACCCCTTTAAAGTACCAACAAATTCAGTCAACCCTTTCACTACTCTAGACCACCCGAGATGTTAAAAATGACTCGAAAAACTGGCTTTACCTTGCTTTTTTGCCCAGTTTCATATAGAAACGGTCCAGTAATCAAGTCTAGGTTTCCCATATGGCATTTGTCTAAAGGCTACTCTACTTGGGCAGTATGGGTATAGCAGTTAGCATCGTACAGTACGTCAATTGGTCAACCATCAAAAAGTGTGATGAAGGTAGGTACTGTATATGGGTAAAGAAGGCCCTGCGGTGTGCACTAGGGAGGGTAAGACTTTGTGGTTAAGGGGGTGCAGTGTGACTATTGGAGAAAGGTGGAGAGGCCCTACTGTGACTGCTAGGAAAGGCACTGCTGCCACCCCAAGGGAGAAAGGTGGGGGAGTTGTGTTGGAAGGACATTGACTGCCATTGGGGGATCTACTGGGAAGAACTGGATGCCAAAATGACACTAATTATTAATCTAGCAGCATAGCGCCCTCTGCAGTGTCACAGATGAATGCCCTCAGAATAGGCGGTAAAGTGGATGGGATATGGCTGGGAATTCTTCTGATTATTGTGCTGTTGCAGTGCCAGGCTCTACGTGGGGAACTGGAGGAGAAGGACATAGATACCATTGAATGTGCGGATCCATAAGGTGCTCCCTTGAAGCCAGGTTCTAGCAACTACGCTGTCATGGGTTCTAGTTTTACAGAATCCGTTAAGATTTATGCGCCTGGTTTCCATTGAGGATATGTGAAGGCTGTAGTTTTGAAAGGAGACAAATATTAGTTTTAGTATTCTAATCCAATTTGTATGACTTTTCTATTATTGGAATGTCATCACTCAGTAACTAGTTTTAGGTAGTAGAATACTGTGACTGCCCACCAGATGGCGCTGCACAAGTCTTGTGGAGGGTGTCGTATGGGCTGGGCTTGTGAAGCACAAGGAGCATTGTCTGCAAGACATGGATGTTTGTATAGGGGGTGAGGAGAGCCTCCAGAGCTGTGGTGGCAGTGACACATGAGCACGGGTATGCAGTACAGAATATAGGGAGTACATAGATGGCACACAGATGTTTACCTATACGATATTGCATACAGAGAGTATATAGACGGTACACAGGTGTTTACACATGCCGCAGAGTATACAGATAGTATATAGACGGTACACAGATGTTTACCTATACGATATAGCATACAGAGAGTATATAGACGGTACACAGGTGTTTACCTATACGATATAGCATACAGATAGTATATAGACGGTACACAGATGTTTACATATACTGCATAGTATACAGATAGTATATAGACGGTACACAGATGTTTACCTATACGATATAGCATACAGAGAGTATATAGACGGTACACAGGTGTTTACCTATACGATATAGCATACAGATAGTATATAGACGGTACACAGATGTTTACATATACTGCATAGTATACAGATAGTATATAGACGGTACACAGATGTTTACCTATACGATATAGCATACAGAGAGTATATGGACGGTACACATGTGTTTACCTATACAGCATGGATGTCAAACTCATGGCCCTCCAGATGTTGCAAAACTACAACTCCCATCATTCCCTGATAGCTGTAGTATGCCCAGGCATGATGGGAGTTGTAGTTTTGCAACAGCTGGAGGGCCACGAGTTTGACATCCCTGCTATACAGTATAGCATTCAGATGATATATAGATGGTACACAGATGTTTATACAGTATACTATAAATATGCTATATAGACGGCACACAGGTGATCACGTATACAGTACAGTGTACAGATAGCATATAGACGGCACACAGGTGATCACGTATACAGTACAGTGTACAGATAGCATATAGACGGCACACAGGTGATCACGTATACAGTACAGTGTACAGACAGTATATAGACGGCACACAGGTGATCACGTATACAGTACAGTGTACAGATAGTATATAGACGGCACACAGGTGATCACGTATACAGTACAGTGTACAGATAGCATATAGACGGCACACAGGTGATCACGTATACAGTACAGTGTACAGATAGTATATAGACGGCACACAGGTGATCACGTATACAGTACAGTGTACAGATAGTATATAGACGGCACACAGGTGATCACGTATACAGTACAGTGTACAGATAGTATATAGACGGCACACAGGTGATCACGTATACAGTACAGTGTACAGATAGTATATAGACGGCACACAGGTGATCACGTATACAGTACAGTGTACAGATAGTATATAGACGGCACACAGGTGATCACGTATACAGTACAGTGTACAGATAGTATATAGACGGCACACAGGTGATCACGTATACAGTACAGTGTACAGATAGTATATAGACGGCACACAGGTGATCACGTATACAGTACAGTGTACAGATAGTATATAGACGGCACACAGGTGATCACGTATACAGTACAGTGTACAGATAGTATATAGACGGCACACAGGTGATCACGTATACAGCACAGTGTACAGACAGTATATAGACGGCACACAGGTGATCACGTATACAGCACAGTGTACAGATAGCATATAGACGGCACACAGGTGATCACGTATACAGTACAGTGTACAGATAGCATATAGACAGCACACAGGTGATCACGTATACAGTACAGTGTACAGATGGTATATAGACGGCACACAGGTGATCATGTATATATTTTCTACTCTAACGTGGCATTATTGGTATCCCGATCAGCAGAATGAAGAGGCCCCTTGCCCTTTGTTACAGTACCTGATATCATGCACCAAGGGCATAGGCAAAATCTGCAAGAGTGCCACCACCTGCCACTTAGGGTACTTTCACACTAGCGTTTTTCTTTTCCAGTACTGAGTTCCGTCACAGGGGCTCTATACTGGAAAAGAACTGATCAGTTATATCCCCATTAGTGATGAGCGAACTTCTGTTTTAAGTTCGGCGTCTAAAGTTCGGCTTCCGGTTAGCGGAGAATCCCGATATGGATTCCGAATTCCGTTGTGGTCCGTGGTAGCGGAATCAATAATCGGCCATTATTGATTCCGCTACCACGGACCACAACGGTATTCGGAATCCATATCGGGATTCTCCGCTAACCGGAAGCCGAACTTTAGACGCCGAACTTAAAACAGAAGTTCGCTCATCACTAATCCCCATGCATTCTGAATGGAGAGCAATCCGTTCAAGATGCATCAGTTAAGTCCCTCTTACGTTTTTTGGACTGAGAAAATACCGCAGCATGCTGCAGTTTTCTCTCTGGCCAAAAATACTGAACACTTGCCGGAATGCCGGATCCGGCATTAATTTACATTGAAGTGTATTAGTGCTGGATCCAGCTTTAAGTGTTCCGGCAAAACGGATTTGTCTTTCCAGTCTGAGTATGCGCAGACCTTTAAAAATGCAAGAAAAATTAATACCGGATCTGTATTTCAATGCATTTGTCAGACGGATCCGCAGCCGGATTCATCTGACAAATGACATCAGCTTGCGTCTGGATTGCCGGATCCGGCAGGGAGTGAAAGTACCCTTATAACACTGGTGTCCTTTGCCCCCCCCCCTCCCCCTCAATCACCATGTGCAGCAGCTATCAATACACCTCCTATATAAATACATGGTTTGTCTCTTCTATCCAGCTGTATACCTGCATCATCATCAGACCAGGTTTCCATTCACTGACAGATCTTGACAACCGGAGAGGGTGTCATGACTAGTAGAGATAAAAACTGGGAAAGGTGCAGAGAGCAACCAGTCAATAGTTTGTCTCAGTGACATAGCTATGACCAGTCATTAGAGGGTTAAGTGGCCACCAGGTGCAAATGACTTCACTGATCAAATGATGATAAGACCAGGTTATATACATACTAGAGCAGACTACAACTCCCAGAATCCTCATTTCACTTCTTTGGGACTTACAAGAACACCCACGTAAGTGTGCATGCTGGGAGTTGTAGTTTCACAGCAGCTGATACAGCCTCTGACCCGTTGGCTAGTCCTGGCTTCCTTTCCTCTGTAAGCTCATGTGGCACTGCTGTCTGGCCATTCTCACTATAGCGGTATTATTCACTGGACGGTGGCTGGTACTTATAGGTGAAACACCGAACATTGGAATATCGGGCAAAAGTCCATTTATTTCAGTAATGCTAATGAAAAGGAATTGCATTAGTGCAGCTTAAAATTAGAATTTTGTGAAAAGGTTCAATGTTCTGGGTAGGGATGAGCGAACCCGAACTGTATAGTTCGGGTTCGTACCGAATTTTGGGGTGTCCGTGACACGGACCCGAACCCGGACATTTTCGTAAAAGTCCGGGTTCGGGTTCGGTGTTCGTCGCTTTCTTGGCGCTTTTTGAAAGGCTGCAAAGCAGCCAATCAACAAGTGTCATACTACTTGCCCCAAGAGGCCGTCACAGCCATGCCTACTATTGGCATGGCTGTGATTGGCCAGAGCACCATGTGACCCAGCCTCTATTTGAGCTGGAGTCACGTAGCGCCGCACGTCACTCTGCTCTGATCAACATAGGGAGAGGTTGCAGCTGCGACGTTAGGGCGAGATTAGGCAGCGATTAACTCCTCCAAAAGACTCCATCCATTGATCGATCTGCAGCTGTGGATGATTGAACTGCTGCTATTGAATTGCTCACTGTTTTTAGGCTGCCCAGAGCGTTTTTCAGTCACTTTTTTCTGGGGTGATCGGCGGCCATTTTGTGTCTTGTGGTGTGCCAGCACAAGCTGCCACCAAGTGCATTTAACCCTCAATGGTGTGGTTGTTTTTTGGCTAAATCCTACATTAGGGTGAAGCTGTCACACCAAGTGCATTTAACCAGCAATAGTCTGGTTATTTTTTGGCCATATACTACCTCAGGGGCAAGCTGTCACCAAGTGCATTTAACCCTCAATGGTGTGGTTGTTTTTTGGCTAAATCCTACATCAGGGTGAAGCTGTCACACCAAGTGCATTTAACCAGCAATAGTCTGCTTATTTTTGGGCCAAATACTACATCAGGGGCAAGCTGCGCCTGTCACCAAGTGCATTTAACCCTCAGTAGTGTGGTTGGTCAAGCTGTCACACCAAGTGCATTTAACCATCAATAGTGTGGTTATTTTTTGGCCATATCCCAGTCTAATTCTGTCAGTAAACGTATGCCTGTCACCCAGCGCCTAAATACTAGGCCTCAAGTTTATATCCAGCTAAATCTGTCGTTACTGGTGTGGCTGGTCAAGTTATTTAGTGTCCGTCAAAGCACAGTTTTTGTTCTGGGTTGAAATACAATTCCCAATTTAGCAATTTCCTAATTTAGTGGTTTCTGCTGTATCAGAGCTATTTTAAATCTATCTCTAAAAGGGTATATAATATTCAAGGTGCACATAGGGTCATTCTCAATAACTTCACACACCCGCTACTGTGCATTTCCAAGTCGAATTCTGTCAGTAAACCTATACCTGTCACCCAGCGCCTAAATACTAGGCCTCAAATTTATATTCAGCTAAATCTGTGGTTACTGCTGTGCCTGTATTAGTGTAATACGGTACCTAAATAGATAGCCAGATAGTGTTAGGTGTCTGTAAAAAAAAAGGCCTGAATTTGAATTCAATACATTGGGCCAAATAATATTTTTGTTGTTGTGGTGAACGATAACAATGAGGAAAACATCTAGTAAGGGACGCGGACGTGGACATGGTCGTGTTAGTGGACCCTCTGGTGCTGGGAGAGGACGTGGCCGTTCTGCCACATCCACACGTCCTAGTGTACCAACTACCTCAGGTCCCAGTAGCCGCCAGAATTTACAGCGATATATGGTGGGGCCCAATGCCGTTCTAAGGATGGTAAGGCCTGAGCAGGTACAGGCATTAGTCAATTGGGTGGCCGACAGTGGATCCAGCACGTTCACATTATCTCCCACCCAGTCTTCTGCAGAAAGCGCACAGATGGCGCCTGAAAACCAAGCCAATCAGTCTGTCACATCACCCCCATGCATACCAGGGAAACTGTCTGAGCCTCAAGTTATGCAGCAGTCTCTTATGCTGTTTGAAGACTCCGCTGGCAGGGTTTCCCAAGGGCATCCACCTAGCCCTTCCCCAGCGGTGGAAGACATAGAATGCACTGACGCACAACCACTTATGTTTCCTGATGATGAGGACATGGGAATACCACCTCAGCATGTCTCTGATGATGACGAAACACAGGTGCCAACTGCTGCGTCTTTCTGCAGTGTGCAGACTGAACAGGAGGTCAGGGATCAAGACTGGGTGGAAGTCGATGCAGGGGACGATGAGGTCCTAGACCCCACATGGAATGAAGGTCGTGCCACTGACTTTCACAGTTCGGAGGAAGAGTCATGGTGAGACCGAGCCAACAGCGTAGCAAAAGAGGGAGCAGTGGGCAAAAGCAGAACACCCGCCGCCAAGAGACTCCGCCTGCTACTGACCGCCGCCATCTGGGACCGAGCACCCCAAAGGCAGCTTCAAGGAGTTCCCTGGCATGGCACTTCTTCAAACAATGTGCTGACGACAAGACCCGAGTGGTTTGCACGCTATGCCATCAGAGCCTGAAGCGAGGCATTAACGTTCTGAACCTTAGCACAACCTGCATGACCAGGCACCTGCATGCAAAGCATGAACTGCAGTGGAGTAAACACCTTTAAACCAAGGAAGTCACTCAGGCTCCCCCTGCTACCTCTTCTGCTGCTGCCGCCTCGGCCTCTTCCTCCGCCTCTGGAGGAACGTTGGCACCTGCCGCCCAGCAAACAGGGGATGTACCACCAACACCACCACCACCTCCGTCACCAAGCATCTCAACCATGTCACACGGCAGCGTTCAGCTCTCCATCTCACAAACATTTGAGAGAAAGCGTAAATTCCCACCTAGCCACCCTCGATCCCTGGCCCTGAATGCCAGCATTTCTAAACTACTGGCCTATGAAATGCTGTCATTTAGGCTGGTGGACACAGACAGCTTCAAACAGCTCATGTCGCTTGCTGTCCCACAGTATGTTGTTCCCAGCCGGCACTACTTCTCCAAGAGAGCCGTGCCTTCCCTGCACAACCAAGTATCCGATAAAATCAAGTGTGCACTGCGCAACGCCATCTGTGGCAAGGTCCACCTAACCACAGATACGTGGACCAGTAAGCACGGCCAGGGACGCTATATCTCCCTAACTGCACACTGGGTAAATGTAGTGGCAGCTGGGCCCCAGGCGGAGAGCTGTTTGGCGCACGTCCTTCCGCCGCCAAGGATCGCAGGGCAACATTCTTTGCCTCCTGTTGCCACCTCCTCCTACTCGGCTTCCTCCTCCTCTTCTTCCACCTGCTCATCCAGTCAGCCACACACCTTCACCACCAACTTCAGCACAGCCCGGGGTAAACGTCAGCAGGCCATTCTGAAATCTAATATGTTTGGGGGACAGGCCCCACACCGCACAGAAGTTGTGGCGGGGTATAGAACAACAGACCAACGAGTGATTGCTGCCGGTGAGCCTCAAGCCCGGCCTGGTGGTGTGTGATAATGGGCGAAATCTCGTTGCAGCTCTGGGACTAGCCGGTTTGACGCACATCCCTTGCTTGGCGCATGTGCTGAATTTGGTGGTGCAGAAGTTCATTCACAACTACCCCGACATGTCAGAGCTGCTGCATAAAGTGCGGGCCGTCTGTTCGCGCTTCCGGCGTTCACATCCTGCTGCTGCTCGCCTGTCTGCGCTACAGCGTAACTTCGGCCTTCCCGCTCACCGCCTCATATGCGACGTGCCCACCAGGTGGAATTCCACCTTGCACATGCTGGACAGACTGTGCGAGCAGCAGCAGGCCATAGTGGAGTTTCAGCTGCAGCACGCACGGGTCAGTCGCACTACGGAACAGCACCACTTCACCACCAATGTCTGGGCCTCCATGCGAGACCTGTGTGCCCTGTTGCGCTGTTTCGAGTACTCCACCAACATGGCCAGTGGCGATGACGCCGTTATCAGCGTTACAATACCACTTCTATGTCTCCTTGAGAAAACACTTAGGAAGAGGAGGTGGCCCAGGAGGAGGAGGAGGAGGAGGAAGAGGGGTCATTTTTAGCACTTTCAGGCCAGTCTCTTCAAAGTGACTCAGAGGGAGGTTTTTTGCAACAGCAGAGGCCAGGTACAAATGTGGCCAGCCAGGGCCCACTACTGGAGGACGAGGATGAGGAGGAGGTGGAGGAGGATGAGGATGAAGCATGGTCACAGCGGGGTGGCACCCAACGCAGCTCGGGCCCATCACTGGTGCGTGGCTGGGGGGAAAGGCAGGACGATGACGATACGCCTCCCACAGAGGACAGCTTGTCCTTACCCCTGGGCAGCCTGGCACACATGAGCGACTACATGCTGCAGTGCCTGCGCAACGACAGCAGAGTTGCCCACATTTTAACGTGTGCGGACTACTAGGTTGCCACCCTGCTGGATCCACGGTACAAAGACAATGTGCCCACCTTACTTCCTGCACTGGAGCGTGATAGGAAGATGCGCGAGTACAAGCGCACGTTGGTAGACGCGCTACTGAGAGCATTCCCAAATGTCACAGGGGAATATGTGGAAGCCCAAGGCCAAGGCAGAGGAGGAGCAAGAGGTCGCCAAGGCAGCTGTGTCACGGCCAGCTCCTCTGAGGGCAGGGTTAGCATGGCAGAGATGTGGAAAAGTTTTGTCAACACGCCACAGCTAACTGCACCACCACCTGATTCGCAACGTGTTAGCAGGAGGCAACATTTCACTAACATGGTGGAACAGTACGTGTGCACACCCCTCCACGTACTGACTGATGGTTCGGCCCCATTCAACTTCTGGGTCTCTAAATTGTCTACGTGGCCAGAGCTAGCCTTTTATGCCTTGGAGGTGCTGGCCTGCCCGGCGGCCAGTGTTTTGTCTGAACGTGTATTCAGCATGGCAGGGGGCGTCATTACAGACAAACGCAGCCGCCTGTCTACAGCCAATGTGGACAAGCTGACGTTTATAAAAATGAACCAGGCATGGATCCCATAGGACCTGTCCATCCCTTGTGCAGATTAGACATTAACTACCTCCCCTTAAACATATATTATTGTACTCCAGGGAACTTCCTAATTCAATCCTATTTTTATTTTCATTTTACCATTATATTGCGAGGCTACCCAAAGTTGAATTAACCTCTCCTCTGTCTGGGTGCCGGGGCCTAAATATATGCCAATGGACTGTTCCAATGTTGGGTGACGTGAAGCCTGATTCTCTGCTATGACATGCAGACTGATTCTCTGCTGACATGAAGCCAGATTCTCTGTTACGGGACCTCTCTCCTCTGCCTGGGTGCTGGGCCTAAATATATGACAATGGACTGTTGCAGTGGTGGCTGACGTGAAGCCTGATTCTCTGCTATGACATGCAGACTGATTCTCTGCTGACATGAAGACAGATTCTCTGTTACTGAACCTCTCTCCTCTGCCTGGGTGCCTAGGCCTAAATATATGCCAATGGACTGTTACAGTGGTGGCTGACGTGAAGCCTGATTCTCTGCTATGACATGCAGACTGATTCTCTGCTGACATAAAGCCAGATTCTCTGTTACGGGACCTCTCTCCTCTGCCTGGGTGCTGGGCCTAAATATATGACAATGGACTGTTGCACTGGTGGCTGACGTGAAGCCTAATTCTCTGCTATAACATGCAGACTGATTCTCTGCTGACATGAAGACAGATTCTCTGTTACGGGACCTCTCTCCTCTGCCTGGGTGCCTGGGCCTAAATATATGCCAATGGACTGTTCCAATGTTGGGTGACGTGAAGCCTGATTCTCTGCTATGACATGCTGACATGAGGCCAGATTCTCTGTTACTGCCTGGGTGCCTGGGCCTAAATATATGACAATGGACTGTTGCAGTGGTGGCTGACGTGAAGCCTGATTCTCTGCTATGCCAGATTCTCTGCTATGCCAGATTCTCTCCTCTGCCTGGGTGCCTGGGCCTAAATATATGACAATGGACTGTTGCAGTGGTGGCTGACGTGAAGCCTGATTCTCTGCTATGACATGCAGACTGATTCTCTGCTGACATGAAGCCAGATTCTCTGTTACGGGACCTCTCTCCTCTGCCTGGGTGCTGGGCCTAAATATATGACAATGGACTGTTGCACTGGCTGACGTAAAGCCTAATTCTCTGCTATGACATGCAGACTGATTCTCTGCTGACATGAAGCCAGATTCTCTGTTACGGGACCTCTCTCCTCTGCCTGGGTGCTGGGCCTAAATATATGCCAATGGACTGTTGCAGTGGTGGCTGACATGAAGCCTGATTCTCTGCTATGACATGCAGACTAATTCTCTGCTGACATGAAGCCAGATTCTCTGTTACGGGACCTCTCTCCTCTGCCTGGGTGCTGGGCCTAAATATATGACAATGGACTGTTGCACTGGTGGCTGACGTGAAGCCTGATTCTCTGCTATGACATGCAGACTGATTCTCTGCTGACATGAAGCCAGATTCTCTGTTACGGGACCTCTCTCCTCTGCCTGGGTGCTGGGCCTAAATATATGACAATGGACTGTTACAGTGGTGGCTGACGTGAAGCTTGATTCTCTGCTATAACATGCAGACTGATTCTCTGCTGACATGAAGACAGATTCTCTGTTACGGGACCTCTCTCCTCTGCCTGGGCCTAAATATATGCCAATGGACTGTTCCAATGTTGGGTGACGTGAAGCCTGATTCTCTGCTATGACATGCAGACTGATTCTCTGCTGACATGAAGACAGATTCTCTGTTACGGGACCTCTCTCCTCTGCCTGGGTGCCTGGGCCTAAATATCTGACAATGGACTGTTGCAGTGGTGGGTGACGTGAAGCATAATTCTCTGCTATGACATGCAGACTGATTCTCTGCTGACATGAAGCCAGATTCTCTGTTACGGGACCTCTCTCCTCTGCCTGGGTGCTGGGCCTAAATATATGACAATGGACTGTTGCACTGGTGGCTGACGTGAAGCCTGATTCTCTGCTATGACATGCAGACTAATTCTCTGCTGACATGAAGCCAGATTCTCTGTTACGGGACCTCTCTCCTCTGCCTGGGTGCCTGGACCTAAATATATGCCAATGGACTGTTCCAATGTTGGGTGACGTGAAGCCTGATTCTCTGCTATGACATGCAGACTGATTCTCTGCTGACATGAAGCCAGATTCTCTGTTACGGGACCTCTCTCCTCTGCCTGGGTGCTGGGCCTAAATATATGACAATGGACTGTTGCACTGGTGGCTGACGTGAAGCCTGATTCTCTGCTATGACATGCAGACTGATTCTCTGCTGACATGAAGCCAGATTCTCTGTTACGGGACCTCTCTCCTCTGCCTGTGTGCTGGGCCTAAATATATGACAATGGACTGTTGCAGTGGTGGCTGACGTGAAGCCTGATTCTCTGCTATGACATGCAGACTGATTATCTGCTGACATGAAGCCAGATTCTCTGTTACGGGACCTCTCTCCTCTGCCTGGGTGCCTGGGCCTAAATATATGCCAATGGACTGTTCCAATGTTGGGTGACGTGAAGCCTGATTCTCTGCTATGACATGCAGACTGATTCTCTGCTGACATGAAGCAAGATTCTCTGTTACGGGACCTCTCTCCTCTGCCTGGGTGCTGGGCCTAAATATATGACAATGGACTGTTGCACTGGTGGCTGACGTGAAGCCTGATTCTCTGCTATGACATGCAGACTGATTCTCTGCTGACATGAAGCCAGATTCTCTGTTACGGGACCTCTCTCCTCTGCCTGGGTGCCTGGGCTTAAATATATGCCAATGGACTGTTCCAATGTTGGGTGACGTGAAGCCTGATTCTCTGCTATGACATGCAGACTGATTCTCTGCTGACATGAAGCCAGATTCTCTGTTACGGGACCTCTCTCCTCTGCCTGGGTGCTGGGCCTAAATATATGACAATGGACTGTTGCACTGGTGGCTGACGTGAAGCCTGATTCTCTGCTATGACATGCAGACTGATTCTCTGCTGACATGAAGACAGATTCTCTGTTACGGGACCTCTCTCCTCTGCCTGTGTGCTGGGCCTAAATATATGACAATGGACTGTTGCAGTGGTGGCTGACGTGAAGCCTGATTCTCTGCTATGACATGCAGACTGATTCTCTGCTGACATGAAGCCAGATTCTCTGTTACGGGACCTCTCTCCTCTGCCTGGGTGCTGGGCCTAAATATATGACAATGGACTGTTGCACTGGTGGCTGACGTGAAGCCAGATTCTCTGCTATGACATGCAGACTGATTCTCTGCTGACATGAAGCCAGATTCTCTGTTACGGGACCTCTCTCCTCTGCCTGGGTGCTGGGCCTAAATATATGCCAATGGACTGTTGCAGTGGTGGCTGACGTGAAGCCTGATTCTCTGCTATGACATGCAGACTAATTCTCTGCTGACATGAAGACAGATTCTCTGTTACGGGACCTCTCTCCTCTGCCTGTGTGCTGGGCCTAAATATATGACAATGGACTGTTGCAGTGGTGGCTGACGTGAAGCCTGATTCTCTGCTATGACATGCAGACTGATTATCTGCTGACATGAAGCCAGATTCTCTGTTACGGGACCTCTCTCCTCTGCCTGGGTGCTGGGCCTAAATATATGACAATGGACTGTTCCAATGTTGGGTGACGTGAAGCCTGATTCTCTGCTATGACATGCAGACTGATTCTCTGCTGACATGAAGCCAGATTCTCTGTTACGGGACCTCTCTCCTCTGCCTGGGTGCTGGGCCTAAATATATGACAATGGACTGTTGCAGTGGTGGCTGACGTGAAGCCTGATTCTCTGCTATGACATGCAGACTGATTCTCTGCTGACATGAAGCCAGATTCTCTGTTACGGGACCTCTCTCCTCTGCCTGGGTGCCTGGGCCTAAATATATGCAAATGGACTGTTCCAATGTTGGGTGACGTGAAGCCTGATTCTCTGCTATGACATGCAGACTGATTCTCTGCTGACATGAAGCCAGATTCTCTGTTACGGGACCTCTCTCCTCTGCCTGGGTGCTGGGCCTAAATATATGACAATGGACTGTTGCACTGGTGGCTGACGTGAAGCCTGATTCTCAACTATGACATGCAGACTGATTCTCTGCTGACATGAAGACAGATTCTCTGTTACGGGACCTCTCTCCTCTGCCTGTGTGCTGGGCCTAAATATATGACAATGGACTGTTGCAGTGGTGGCTGACGTGAAGCCTGATTCTCTGCTATGACATGCAGACTGATTCTCTGCTGACATGAAGCCAGATTCTCTGTTACGGGACCTCTCTCCTCTGCCTGGGTGCTGGGCCTAAATATATGACAATGGACTGTTGCAGTGGTGGCTGACGTGAAGCCTGATTCTCTGCTATGACATGCAGACTGATTCTCTGCTGACATGAAGACAGATTCTCTGTTACTGAACCTCTCTCCTCTGCCTGGGTGCCTAGGCCTAAATATATGCCAATGGACTGTTACAGTGGTGGCTGACGTGAAGCCTGATTCTCTGCTATGACATGCAGACTGATTCTCTGCTGACATAAAGCCAGATTCTCTGTTACGGGACCTCTCTCCTCTGCCTGGGTGCTGGGCCTAAATATATGACAATGGACTGTTGCACTGGTGGCTGACGTGAAGCCTAATTCTCTGCTATAACATGCAGACTGATTCTCTGCTGACATGAAGACAGATTCTCTGTTACGGGACCTCTCTCCTCTGCCTGGGCCTAAATATATGCCAATGGACTGTTCCAATGTTGGGTGACGTGAAGCCTGATTCTCTGCTATGACATGCTGACATGAGGCCAGATTCTCTGTTACTGCCTGGGTGCCTGGGCCTAAATATATGACAATGGACTGTTGCAGTGGTGGCTGACGTGAAGCCTGATTCTCTGCTATGACATGCAGACTGATTCTCTGCTGACATGAAGCCAGATTCTCTGTTACGGGACCTCTCTCCTCTGCCTGGGTGCTGGGCCTAAATATATGACAATGGACTGTTGCACTGGTGGCTGACGTGAAGCCTGATTCTCTGCTATGACATGCAGACTGATTCTCTGCTGACATGAAGCCAGATTCTCTGTTACGGGACCTCTCTCCTCTGCCTGGGTGCTGGGCCTAAATATATGCCAATGGACTGTTGCAGTGGTGGCTGACATGAAGCCTGATTCTCTGTTATGACATGCAGACTAATTCTCTGCTGACATGAAGCCAGATTCTCTGTTACGGGACCTCTCTCCTCTGCCTGGGTGCCTGGGCCTAAATATATGCCAATGGACTGTTCCAATGTTGGGTGACATGAAGCCTGATTCTCTGCTATGACATGCAGACTGATTCTCTGCTGACATGAAGCCAGATTCTCTGTTACGGGACCTCTCTCCTCTGCCTGGGTGCTGGGCCTAAATATATGACAATGGACTGTTACAGTGGTGGCTGACGTGAAGCTTGATTCTCTGCTATAACATGCAGACTGATTCTCTGCTGACATGAAGACAGATTCTCTGTTACGGGACCTCTCTCCTCTGCCTGGGCGTAAATATATGCCAATGGACTGTTCCAATGTTGGGTGACGTGAAGCCTGATTCTCTGCTATGACATGCAGACTGATTCTCTGCTGACATGAAGACAGATTCTCTGTTACGGGACCTCTCTCCTCTGCCTGGGTGCCTGGGCCTAAATATCTGACAATGGACTGTTGCAGTGGTGGGTGACGTGAAGCATGATTCTCTGCTATGACATGCAGACTGATTCTCTGCTGACATGAAGCCAGATTCTCTGTTACGGGACCTCTCTCCTCTGCCTGGGTGCTGGGCCTAAATATATGACAATGGACTGTTGCACTGGTGGCTGACGTGAAGCCTGATTCTCTGCTATGACATGCAGACTAATTCTCTGCTGACATGAAGCCAGATTCTCTGTTACGGGACCTCTCTCCTCTGCCTGGGTGCCTGGGCCTAAATATATGCCAATGGACTGTTCCAATGTTGGGTGACGTGAAGCCTGATTCTCTGCTATGACATGCAGACTGATTCTCTGCTGACATGAAGCCAGATTCTCTGTTACGGGACCTCTATCCTCTGCCTGGGTGCTGGGCCTAAATATATGACAATGGACTGTTGCACTGGTGGCTGACGTGAAGCCTGATTCTCTGCTATGACATGCAGACTGATTCTCTGCTGACATGAAGCCAGATTCTCTGTTACGGGACCTCTCTGCTCTGCCTGTGTGCTGGGCCTAAATATATGACAATGGACTGTTGCAGTGGTGGCTGACGTGAAGCCTGATTCTCTGCTATGACATGCAGACTGATTATCTGCTGACATGAAGCCAGATTCTCTGTTACGGGACCTCTCTCCTCTGCCTGGGTGCCTGGGCCTAAATATATGCCAATGGACTGTTCCAATGTTGGGTGACGTGAAGCCTGATTCTCTGCTATGACATGCAGACTGATTCTCTGCTGACATGAAGCCAGATTCTCTGTTACGGGACCTCTCTCCTCTGCCTGGGTGCTGGGCCTAAATATATGACAATGGACTGTTGCACTGGTGGCTGACAAGAAGCCTGATTCTCTGCTATGACATGCAGACTGATTCTCTGCTGACATGAAGCCAGATTCTCTGTTACGGGACCTCTCTCCTCTGCCTGGGTGCTGGGCCTAAATATATGACAATGGACTGTTACAGTGGTGGCTGACGTGAAGCTTGATTCTCTGCTATAACATGCAGACTGATTCTCTGCTGACATGAAGACAGATTCTCTGTTACGGGACCTCTCTCCTCTGCCTGGGCCTAAATATATGCCAATGGACTGTTCCAATGTTGGGTGACGTGAAGCCTGATTCTCTGCTATGACATGCAGACTGATTCTCTGCTGACATGAAGACAGATTCTCTGTTACGGGACCTCTCTCCTCTGCCTGGGTGCCTGGGCCTAAATATCTGACAATGGACTGTTGCATGGTGGATGACGTGAAGCATGATTCTCTGCTATGACATGCAGACTGATTCTCTGCTGACATGAAGCCAGATTCTCTGTTACGGGACCTCTCTCCTCTGCCTGGGTGCTGGGCCTAAATATATGACAATGGACTGTTGCACTGGTGGCTGACGTGAAGCCTGATTCTCTGCTATGACATGCAGACTAATTCTCTGCTGACATGAAGCCAGATTCTCTGTTACGGGACCTCTCTCCTCTGCCTGGGTGCCTGGGCCTAAATATATGCCAATGGACTGTTCCAATGTTGGGTGACGTGAAGCCTGATTCTCTGCTATGACATGCAGACTGATTCTCTGCTGACATGAAGCCAGATTCTCTGTTACGGGACCTCTCTCCTCTGCCTGGGTGCCTGGGCCTAAATATATGCCAATGGACTGTTCCAATGTTGGGTGACGTGAAGCCTGATTGTCTGCTATGACATGCAGACTGATTCTCTGCTGACATGAAGCCAGATTCTCTGTTACGGGACCTCTCTCCTCTGCCTGGGTGCCGGGCCTAAATATATGACAATGGACTGTTACAGTGGTGGCTGACGTGAAGCTTGATTCTCTGCTATAACATGCAGACTGATTCTCTGCAGACATGAAGACAGATTCTCTGTTACGGGACCTCTCTCCTCTGCCTGGGCCTAAATATATGCCAATGGACTGTTCCAATGTTGGGTGACGTGAAGCCTGATTCTCTGCTATGACATGCAGACTGATTCTCTGCTGACATGAAGACAGATTCTCTGTTACGGGACCTCTCTCCTCTGCCTGGGTGCCTGGGCCTAAATATCTGACAATGGACTGTTGCAGTGGTGGGTGACGTGAAGCATGATTCTCTGCTATGACATGCAGACTGATTCTCTGCTGACATGAAGCCAGATTCTCTGTTACGGGACCTCTCTCCTCTGCCTGGGTGCTGGGCCTAAATATATGACAATGACTGTTGCACTGGTGGCTGACGTGAAGCCTGATTCTCTGCTATGACATGCAGACTGATTCTCTGCTGACATGAAGCCAGATTCTCTGTTACGGGACCTCTCTCCTCTGCCTGGGTGCCTGGGCCTAAATATATGCCAATGGACTGTTCCAATGTTGGGTGACGTGAAGCCTGATTCTCTGCTATGACATGCAGACTGATTCTCTGCTGACATGAAGCCAGATTCTCTGTTACGGGACCTCTCTCCTCTGCCTGGGTGCTGGGCCTAAATATATGACAATGGACTGTTGCAGTGGTGGCTGACGTGAAGCCTGTATCTCTGCTATGACATGCAGACTGATTCTCTGCTGACATGAAGACAGATTCTCTGTTACGGGACCTCTCTCCTCTGCCTGGGTGCCTGGGCCTAAATATATGCCAATGGACTGTTCCAATGTTGGGTGACGTGAAGCCTGATTCTCTGCTATGACATGCAGACTGATTCTCTGCTGACATGAAGCCAGATTCTCTGTTACGGGACCTCTCTCCTCTGCCTGGGTGCTGGGCCTAAATATATGACAATGGACTGTTGCACTGGTGGGCTGACGTGAAGCCTGATTCTCTACTATGACATGCAGACTGATTCTCTGCTGACATGAAGACAGATTCTCTGTTACGGGACCTCTCTCCTCTGACTGTGTGCTGGGCCTAAATATATGACAATGGACTGTTGCAGTGGTGGCTGACGTGAAGCCTGATTCTCTGCTATGACATGCAGACTGATTCTCTGCTGACATGAAGCCAGATTCTCTGTTACGGGACCTCTCTCCTCTGCCTGGGTGCTGGGCCTAAATATATGACAATGGACTGTTGCAGTGGTGGCTGACGTGAAGCCTGATTCTCTGCTATGACATGCAGACTGATTCTCTGCTGACATGAAGACAGATTCTCTGTTACTGAACCTCTCTCCTCTGCCTGGGTGCCTAGGCCTAAATATATGCCAATGGACTGTTACAGTGGTGGCTGACGTGAAGCCTGATTCTCTGCTATGACATGCAGACTGATTCTCTGCTGACATAAAGCCAGATTCTCTGTTACGGGACCTCTCTCCTCTGCCTGGGTGCTGGGCCTAAATATATGACAATGGACTGTTGCACTGGTGGCTGACGTGAAGCCTAATTCTCTGCTATAACATGCAGACTGATTCTCTGCTGACATGAAGACAGATTCTCTGTTACGGGACCTCTCTCCTCTGCCTGGGCCTAAATATATGCCAATGGACTGTTCCAATGTTGGGTGACGTGAAGCCTGATTCTCTGCTATGACATGCTGACATGAGGCCAGATTCTCTGTTACTGCCTGGGTGCCTGGGCCTAAATATATGACAATGGACTGTTGCAGTGGTGGCTGACGTGAAGCCTGATTCTCTGCTATGACATGCAGACTGATTCTCTGCTGACATGAAGCCAGATTCTCTGTTACGGGACCTCTCTCCTCTGCCTGGGTGCTGGGCCTAAATATATGACAATGGACTGTTGCACTGGTGGCTGACGTGAAGCCTGATTCTCTGCTATGACATGCAGACTGATTCTCTGCTGACATGAAGCCAGATTCTCTGTTACGGGACCTCTCTCCTCTGCCTGGTGCTGGGCCTAAATATATGCCAATGGACTGTTGCAGTGGTGGCTGACATGAAGCCTGATTCTCTGCTATGACATGCAGACTAATTCTCTGCTGACATGAAGCCAGATTCTCTGTTACGGGACCTCTCTCCTCTGCCTGGGTGCTGGGCCTAAATATATGACAATGGACTGTTACAGTGGTGGCTGACGTGAAGCTTGATTCTCTGCTATAACATGCAGACTGATTCTCTGCTGACATGAAGACAGATTCTCTGTTACGGGACCTCTCTCCTCTGCCTGGGCCTAAATATATGCCAATGGACTGTTCCAATGTTGGGTGACGTGAAGCCTAATTCTCTGCTATGACATGCAGACTGATTCTCTGCTGACATGAAGACAGATTCTTTGTTACGGGACCTCTCTCCTCTGCCTGGGTGCCTGGGCCTAAATATCTGACAATGGACTGTTGCAGTGGTGGGTGACGTGAAGCATGATTCTCTGCTATGACATGCAGACTGATTCTCTGCTGACATGAAGCCAGATTCTTTGTTACGGGACCTCTCTCCTCTGCCTGGGTGCTGGGCCTAAATATATGACAATGGACTGTTGCACTGGTGGCTGACGTGAAGCCTGATTCTCTGCTATGACATGCAGACTAATTCTCTGCTGACATGAAGCCAGATTCTCTGTTACGGGACCTCTCTCCTCTGCCTGGGTGCCTGGGCCTAAATATATGCCAATGGACTGTTCCAATGTTGGGTGACGTGAAGCCTGATTCTCTGCTATGACATGCAGACTGATTCTCTGCTGACATGAAGCCAGATTCTCTGTTACGGGACCTCTATCCTCTGCCTGGGTGCCTGGGCCTAAATATCTGACAATGGACTGTTGCAGTGGTGGGTGACGTGAAGCATGATTCTCTGCTATGACATGCAGACTGATTCTCTGCTGACATGAAGCCAGATTCTCTGTTACGGGACCTCTCTCCTCTGCCTGGGTGCTGGGCCTAAATATATGACAATGACTGTTGCACTGGTGGCTGAAGTGAAGCCTGATTCTCTGCTATGACATGCAGACTGATTCTCTGCTGACATGAAGCCAGATTCTCTGTTACGGGACCTCTCTCCTCTGCCTGGGTGCCTGGGCCTAAATATATGCCAATGGACTGTTCCAATGTTGGGTGACGTGAAGCCTGATTCTCTGCTATGACATGCAGACTGATTCTCTGCTGACATGAAGCCAGATTCTCTGTTACGGGACCTCTCTCCTCTGCCTGGGTGCTGGGCCTAAATATATGACAATGGACTGTTGCAGTGGTGGCTGACGTGAAGCCTGTATCTCTGCTATGACATGCAGACTGATTCTCTGCTGACATGAAGACAGATTCTCTGTTACGGGACCTCTCTCCTCTGCCTGGGTGCCTGGGCCTAAATATATGCCAATGGACTGTTCCAATGTTGGGTGACGTGAAGCCTGATTCTCTGCTATGACATGCAGACTGATTCTGTGCTGACATGAAGCCAGATTCTCTGTTACGGGACCTCTCTCCTCTGCCTGGGTGCTGGGCCTAAATATATGACAATGGACTGTTGCACTGGTGGCTGACGTGAAGCCTGATTCTCTACTATGACATGCAGACTGATTCTCTGCTGACATGAAGACAGATTCTCTGTTACGGGACCTCTCTCCTCTGCCTGTGTGCTGGGCCTAAATATATGACAATGGACTGTTGCAGTGGTGGCTGACGTGAAGCCTGATTCTCTGCTATGACATGCAGACTGATTCTCTGCTGACATGAAGCCAGATTCTCTGTTACGGGACCTCTCTCCTCTGCCTGGGTGCTGGGCCTAAATATATGACAATGGACTGTTGCAGTGGTGGCTGACGTGAAGCCTGATTCTCTGCTATGACATGCAGACTGATTCTCTGCTGACATGAAGACAGATTCTCTGTTACTGAACCTCTCTCCTCTGCCTGGGTGCCTAGGCCTAAATATATGCCAATGGACTGTTACAGTGGTGGCTGACGTGAAGCCTGATTCTCTGCTATGACATGCAGACTGATTCTCTGCTGACATAAAGCCAGATTCTCTGTTACGGGACCTCTCTCCTCTGCCTGGGTGCTGGGCCTAAATATATGACAATGGACTGTTGCACTGGTGGCTGACGTGAAGCCTAATTCTCTGCTATAACATGCAGACTGATTCTCTGCTGACATGAAGACAGATTCTCTGTTACGGGACCTCTCTCCTCTGCCTGGGCCTAAATATATGCCAATGGACTGTTCCAATGTTGGGTGACGTGAAGCCTGATTCTCTGCTATGACATGCTGACATGAGGCCAGATTCTCTGTTACTGCCTGGGTGCCTGGGCCTAAATATATGACAATGGACTGTTGCAGTGGTGGCTGACGTGAAGCCTGATTCTCTGCTATGACATGCAGACTGATTCTCTGCTGACATGAGCCAGATTCTCTGTTACGGGACCTCTCTCCTCTGCCTGGGTGCTGGCCTAAATATATGACAATGGACTGTTGCACTGGTGGCTGACGTGAAGTCTGATTCTCTGCTATGACATGCAGACTGATTCTCTGCTGACATGAAGCCAGATTCTCTGTTACGGGACCTCTCTCCTCTGCCTGGGTGCTGGGCCTAAATATATGCCCATGGACTGTTGCAGTGGTGGCTGACATGAAGCCTGATTCTCTGTTATGACATGCAGACTAATTCTCTGCTGACATGAAGCCAGATTCTCTGTTACGGGACCTCTCTCCTCTGCCTGGGTGCCTGGGCCTAAATATATGCCAATGGACTGTTCCAATGTTGGGTGACATGAAGCCTGATTCTCTGCTATGACATGCAGACTGATTCTCTGCTGACATGAAGCCAGATTCTCTGTTACGGGACCTCTCTCCTCTGCCTGGGTGCTGGGCCTAAATATATGACAATGGACTGTTACAGTGGTGGCTGACGTGAAGCTTGATTCTCTGCTATAACATGCAGACTGATTCTCTGCTGACATGAAGACAGATTCTCTGTTACGGGACCTCTCTCCTCTGCCTGGGCGTAAATATATGCCAATGGACTGTTCCAATGTTGGGTGACGTGAAGCCTGATTCTCTGCTATGACATGCAGACTGATCTCTGCTGACATGAAGACAGATTCTCTGTTACGGGACCTCTCTCCTCTGCCTGGGTGCCTGGGCCTAAATATCTGACAATGGACTGTTGCAGTGGTGGGGTGACGTGAAGCATGATTCTCTGCTATGACATGCAGACTGATTCTCTGCTGACATGAAGCCAGATTCTTTGTTACGGGACCTCTCTCCTCTGCCTGGGTGGCTGGGCCTAATATATGACAATGGAACTGGTTGCAACTGGTGGCTGACGTGAAGCCTGATTCTCTGCTATGACATGCAGACTAATTCTCTGCTGACATGAAGCCAGATTCTCTGTTACGGGACCTCTCTCCTCTGCCTGGGTGCCTGGGCCTAAATATATGCCAATGGACTGTTCCAATGTTGGGTGACGTGAAGCCTGATTCTCTGCTATGACATGCAGACTGATTCTCTGCTGACATGAAGCCAGATTCTCTGTTACGGGACCTCTATCCTCTGCCTGGTGCTGGGCCTAAATATATGACATGGACTGTTGCACTGGTGGCTGACGTGAAGCCTGATTCTCTGCTATGACATGCAGACTGATTCTCTGCTGACATGAAGCCAGATTCTCTGTTACGGGACCTCTCTGCTCTGCCTGTGTGCTGGGCCTAAATATATGACAATGGACTGTTGCAGTGGTGGCTGACGTGAAGCCTGATTCTCTGCTATGACATGCAGACTGATTATCTGCTGACATGAAGCAGATTCTCTGTTACGGGACCTCTCTCCTCTGCCTGGGTGCCTGGGCCTAAATATATGCCAATGAACTGTTCCAATGTTGGGTGACGTGAAGCCTGATTCTCTGCTATGACATGCAGACTGATTCTCTGCTGACATGAAGCCAGATTCTCTGTTACGGGACCTCTCTCCTCTGCCTGGGTGCTGGGCCTAAATATATGACAATGGACTGTTCCAATGTGGCGTGACAGGAAGCCTGATTGCTGCTATGACATGCAAACTGATTCTCTGCTGACATGAAGCAAGATTCTCTGGTACGGGACCTATCTCCTCTGCCTGGGTGCCGGGCCTAAATATATGACAAGGACTGTTACAGTGGTGGCTGACGTGAAGCTTGATTCTCTGCTATGACATGCAGACTGATTCTCTGCTGACATGAAGACAGATTCTCTGTTACGGGACCTCTCTCCTCTGCCTGGGCCTAAATATATGCCAATGGACTGTTCCAATGTTGGGTGACGTGAAGCCTGATTCTCTGCTATGACATGCAGACTGATTCTCTGCTGACATGAAGACAGATTCTCTGTACGGGACCTCTCTCCTCTGCCTGGGTGCCTGGGCCTAAATATATGACAATGGACTGTTGCAGTGGTGGGTGACGTGAAGCAGATTCTCTGCTATGACATGCAGACTGAGTCTCTGCTGACATGAAGCCAGATTCTCTGTTACGGGACCTCTCTCCTCTGCCTGGGTGCTGGGCCTAAATATATGACAATGACTGTTGCACTGGTGGCTGACGTGAAGCCTGATTCTCTGCTATGACATGCAGACTGATTCTCTGCTGACATGAAGCCAGATTCTCTGTTACGGGACCTCTCTCCTCTGCCTGGGTGCTGGGCCTAAATATATGACAATGGACTGTTGCAGTGGTGGCTGACGTGAAGCCTGATTCTCTGCTATGACATGCAGACTGATTCTCTGCTGACATGAAGCCAGATTCTCTGTTACGGGACCTCTCTCCTCTGCCTGGGTGCTGGGCCTAAATATATGACAATGGACTGTTGCAGTGGTGGCTGACGTGAAGCCTGATTCTCTGCTATGACATGCAGACTGATTCTCTGCTGACATGAAGCCAGATTCTCTGTTACGGGACCTCTCTCCTCTGCCTGGGTGCTGGGCCTAAATATATGACAATGGACTGTTCATGTGGCTGACGTGAAGCCTGATTCTCTGCTATGACATGCAGACTGATTCTCTGCTGACATGAAGCCAGATTCTCTGTTACGGGACCTCTCTCCTCTGCCTGGGTGCTGGGCCTAAATATGACAATGGACTGTTGCAGTGGTGGCTGACGTGAAGCCTGATTCTCTGCTATGACATGCAGACTGATTCTCTGCTGACATGAAGCCAGATTCTCTGTTACGGGACCTCTCTCCTCTGCCTGGTGCTGGGCCTAAATATATGACAATGGACTGTTGCAGTGGTGGCTGACGTGAAGCCTGATTCTCTGCTATGACATGCAGACTGATTCTCTGCTGACATGAAGCCAGATTCTCTGTTACGGGACCTCTCTCCTCTGCCTGGGTACTGGGCCTAAATATATGACAATGGACATTTGCAGTGGTGGCTGACGTGAAGCCTGATTCTCTGCTATGACGTGCAGACTGATTCTCTGCTGACATGAAGCCAGATTCTCTGTTACGGGACCTCTCTCCTCTGCCTGGGTGCTGGGCCTAAATATGACAATGGACTGTTACAGTGGTGGCTGACGTGAAGCCTGATTCTCTGCTATGACATGCAGACTGATTCTCTGCTGACATGAAGCCAGATTCTCTGTTACGGGACCTCTCTCCTCTGCCTGGGTGCTGGGCCCAAATATATGACAATGGACTGTTGCAGTGGTGGCTGACGTGAAGCCTGATTCTCTGCTATGACATGCAGACTGATTCTCTGCTGACATGAAGCCAGATTCTCTGTTACGGGACCTCTCTCCTCTGCCTGGGCCTAAATATATGACCAATGGACTGTTCATGTGGCTGACGTGAAGCCTGATTCTCTGCTATGACATGCTGACTGATGCCATATTCTCTGTTACTGCCTGGGTGCTGGGCCTAAATATGACAATGGACTGTTGCAGTGGTGGCTGACGTGAAGCCTGATTCTCTGCTATGACATGCAGACTGATTCTCTGCTGACATGAAGCAGATTCTCTGTTACGGGACCTCTCTCCTCTGCCTGGGTGCTGGGCCTAAATATGACAATGGACTGTTGCAGTGGTGGCTGACGTGAAGCCTGATTCTCTGCTATGACATGCAGACTGATTCTCTGCTGACATGAAGCCAGATTCTCTGTTACGGGACCTCTCTCCTCTGCCTGGTGCTGGGCC
>NW_025334708.1:0-110654 GCF_014858855.1 Bufo gargarizans
GAGCATTTAGGTCACCGCTGAACAAACTGAAGAGTAGCGGGAAGAGTTTCAATCCCTGGTCTATCCTTGGAATCTGAATGCCATAAAGAGTTTTGACTATATTTTTCATTTTTAAATATGTTTATGATACTCCTTTTGTCTATAGCATTCCAGCTAAAACTACAACTCCCAGCTCATGACTGTCAGGAATTTTTGGGGTTGTATTTTTTTTTTATATTTGCAGAGAAACTAGTTGCAAACCACTGGTCTACACATACGGAAACACTGCATATTCTGTGGTTGACTCACATTCATAGTGATAAGAAGACAAAATGGATATAGGTGTCCTGGTATTACTGGTCTTTACTGTACAGTCAAATAGGATACACAAATTCACCATGCTAATAGTGGATTTTCTTTTTTTTTTTCTATGATATATAACTGTTTCTGCACATTTTTTACCTATCTGGCATAGTAAAAGTTTGTGACAAGGGAAGCAACTGTAGGGGATGTATATTTGGCTCTGAGAAGAGCTCAGTACTGCAGCTGACGAATGTGAGTTAAAGAACCATTCCCTCAAAAATTCTCTAGCCTGTTAAGGTCTCAATGATGTAATAAATACTAGTTAATAACGTGTTTTGTTTTACTGGTGTCTATATTTGTGAGATATAACCTATCTTCTGGACCTCAGCTGTGTCATTTGACCAACACACTGACTCGTGTGCACAGGAAGTCAGTTTCTCTATTCTATCCTACGGGTGCCTTGATGTCAATTCCATAGGAATGAACGAGAAACTGAATTCCTGTCCCAACATAGACTGCTGTTAGAGAGTCAGAGTGTCGGTCACATGATGCAGCTGAGAACCAGAGGGAAGTGGATAACTCACCGCTATAGACAGTGGTAAAAACATTACCTTCAATGCAATTTACATCAGGTACCATTCTAATGGTCAAGAAAATAACATATTTTGTGGGAGTTCCTTAAGTTTTTGAGAAAGATGGCCAAGAATGAATAATGGGCATTTAATATTTTGCCTTTACAATATAATAATGTAATATGTAATCAGGGGTGCACCTAGCCTTTCTGCTGCCTGAGGCGAAAACTGACATTTCTTAACCTAACCCCTTTGCCACAATGAAAGCACTCATTGCCCATGGCCCTTCCGCTGCCCCCCTCTTGCCCCTACCTGGTGCTCACCTGGCCTCATTGGTGGTGCACCCATAAATATAATATTAGGGTACAACAGCCATTTTTATCTGCTATTGAGGTAACATTCTGTCACCAGGCTTTTTATTTTTGAGATACCCCCTACTTTCTCCTCCCATCTTGGGTTTGTCCTTTTGTTAGGATATCTCCTGACTCTTCTTACTAGAGCTTCCCTTTAACGCCCATTTACAGATAGTATTTGTTTGCATGTTAATTTTGAGCAAGGATTTTTTTATATATCTATATAATTCACTATTTACCTGCTATATGTAATAATATTTTCTTTTCTATATATTATTATTATTTTAATTATTTATTTATTATTTATTTTTATTAGTTATCGATAATGGCTCCACATTAATAGACCTTTATAATGGAATTATCTAAACTGTTCTGTTTTTTGTTGAACATTGCACTGATGGAACTCTTGGGTTCCATGGCTCTACAGACTGGATGTATAGGTGGGCCCGCATGTGTGAGGTTCTCTCCCTTTAGGTCTATGGCCTGGTCGCAGCCTGCTATACAGGGGTTAGGGGTCATATTTTCTTTATAAGTGGAGGGTCCCAAAGGTAGGTATTTAATAAATGTCTTAGATGAGAATACCCCTTTAAAATATCAAACCTAGCCAGAATACAAGAATACAACTTGAAAACATGCAATTTCCTCTTGTTCCAATATTTTGATGTCTCTCTTCAACTTTCTAAGCAGCTTAAGCAGCAGCAACAAGTCCTGAACTACCCAAACTTATGTCATGGTTGTGCCTGAAATATTAAACATGCACATTTTAATAGCTCCCAACTTTTATGACCTCAGCCAGATTAAACTATCCGTATCAATCTTTGAATAGACCCTGAATGAGTGCTCAGAAATCACAAATAATCTGAATAGTGTTCCTAAAATCCTATCCATTTATTTATTTGCATTGAGTTGTCTGGGTAATTAGGTATAAAATACCTCCAAGAAAATTCTATCCAAAAAGAAAGGACCCTCCGACTCATTCAGACAGGAACCATTTTGCTTCTCTCTTACTTACGCCCCCCATCTGTCAACAAGTGCTTGTAATTTTATTACACTGTCCTGTAGTTTATGCAGAGTTGGTATTATTTTACAGAGTTCTGTTAATGGACTGGATAAATGGAAATGCTATTTAAACTGGTCTCCAGATCCAACAAACACAGCTGCAACTGTACTTCTGTTTCTAGGCAAGCTTCTTGACCTGACCACGCGGTGCTCATGAAGCCAGTCCAAAGGGAAACCGGAGCAGACAGCAAAGGGAACGCATAGTAGACCGCTGGCGGCAATCAACCGTGGCTAATCATAATTCATATACACTCAAGCCTCTTTTTCTTTCATATTGCTTTTAGGCTACAAAACAAGCATGCAGTCCCTTTCACCTGGCATCTCATTTACAACCAGAGGTCAAATAATGATTAGTATGCACAGAAGCTGGGAGGGAGAGAAGGAGGGGAGGGAGTTGAACACAGTACCCATTGGCCCAAGCCAAAAAGTAAGCCAGCAATGAACCATGTTATCCTTCACTAATGAAGAGTTCTCCTATACTTGGCTTGGAGATCTTATATATAGTAGTCAATTTGCTTTTTATTAAGGCCATTTAGGATTATTCACAAAATAAACTGTAAACTGTACAGCAAAAGTGACGGCCAATGTAGCTTTTCTGCTTTCATTCATGAGCAGTGCCCCAGAACAGCCCACTTACAAAGGTTAGATTGTTGTAATGTTGTGTTGTTAAGTGAAATGTTGTGATGTACTGCATTTGTATAGGGTTAACACATTGGATCATCCCCTCATGTTGACAGGAGACAGACATGGGTCCGCCTCCTGGTTAGTGAGTATTGAGAGACTAGATGTGCTATGGAGAGGACCTACATGTGTAAGTTCCTCAGAACTAGGCCTGAACTCAAATAAACTTCATCTCTAAAACAATCTACAGCCAAGGAAGTGACTTTATCAAAAGTGCTCCAGAGAGAAAAAGTTAGAAAAAGCCAGAGGGGTGATTTGCCACTGTGAGTACTACTACCACACTCATGAACTACCATTCTCATCTTCTGCTCCCCTATCGTAGACTGTCTGCAACACAGGCCCACACATATGGCTGTATGATGGCTCTGAACAAGGTCCTAGTAGAAGTCTATGGAGCCATACTGGCATGTATATGATATATCTGGTTCTTTATGAAGACATTGCCTCTAGGGAAGAATACCTCCATAATATTGTGCCACTTGGGGCAACATACAGGGGCATGATAGTACCTACATCTCTGATATTGTGCCTTTTGGAATACCATCCGGTGGCATGATAGTGCTTACAGCTCTAACATTGTGCCTTCTATAGCAACGTACAGTGCCATGAGAGTGCCTACAGCTCTAATATTGTGCCTTTTGTAGCACCATACAATGGCATGAGAGTGCCTATAGCTGTAATATTGTGTCTCCTTAAGCAACATACAGTGGCATGAGAGTGCCTATAGCTGCAATATTGTGTCTCCTGGAGCAACATACAGTGGCATGAGAGTGCCTATAGCTGTAATATTGTGTCTCCTGGAGCAACATACAGTGCCATGAGAGTGCCTATAGCTGTAATATTGTGTCTCCTTAAGCAACATACAGTGGCATGAGAGTGCCTATAGCTGCAATATTGTGTCTCCTGGAGCAACATACAGTGCCATGAGAGTGCCAATAGCTGTAATATTGTGTCTCCTGGAGCAACATACAGTGGCATGAGAGTGCCTATAGCTGTAATATTGTGTCTCCTGGAGCAACATACAGTGCCATGAGAGTGCCAATAGCTGTAATATTGTGTCTCCTGGAGCAACATACAGTGGCATGAGAGTGCCTATAGCTGTAATATTGTGTCTCCTGGAGCAACATACAGTGCCATGAGAGTGCCTATAGCTGTAATATTGTGTCTCCTGGAGCAACATACAGTGGCATGAGAGTGCCTATAGCTGTAATATTGTGTCTCCTAGATCAACATACAGTGCCATTAGAGTGCCTATAGCTGTAATATTGTGTCTCCTGGAGCAACATACAGTGGCATGAGAGTGCCTATAACTGCAATATTGTGTCTCCTGGAGCAACATACAGTGCCATGAGAGTGCCTATAGCTGTAATATTGTGTCTCCTAGATCAACATACAGTGGCATGAGAGTGCCTATAGCTGCAATATTGTGTCTCCTGGAGCAACATACAGTGCCATGAGAGTGCCTATAGCTGCAATATTGTGTCTCCTGGAGTAACATACAGTGGCATGAGAGTGCCTATAGCTGTAATATTGTGTCTCCTGGAGCAACATACAGTGCCATGAGAGTGCCTATAACTGCAATATTGTGTCTCCTGGAGCAACATACAGTGCCATGAGAGTGCCTATAGCTGTAATATTGTGTCTCCTGGAGCAACATACAGTGGCATGAGAGTGCCTATAGCTGCAATATTGTGTCTCCTGGAGCAACATACAGTGGCATGAGAGTGCCTATAGCTGTAATATTGTGTCTCCTAGATCAACATACAGTGCCATTAGAGTGCCTATAGCTGTAATATTGTGTCTCCTGGAGCAACATACAGTGGCATGAGAGTGCCTATAACTGCAATATTGTGTCTCCTGGAGCAACATACAGTGCCATGAGAGTGCCTATAGCTGTAATATTGTGTCTCCTAGATCAACATACAGTGGCATGAGAGTGCCTATAGCTGCAATATTGTGTCTCCTGGAGCAACATACAGTGCCATGAGAGTGCCTATAGCTGCAATATTGTGTCTCCTGGAGTAACATACAGTGGCATGAGAGTGCCTATAGCTGTAATATTGTGTCTCCTGGAGCAACATACAGTGGCATGAGAGTGCCTATAGCTGCAATATTGTGTCTCCTGGAGTAACATACAGTGGCATGAGAGTGCCTATAGCTGTAATATTGTGTCTCCTAGATCAACATACAGTGCCATTAGAGTGCCTATAGCTGTAATATTGTGTCTCCTGGAGCAACATACAGTGGCATGAGAGTGCCTATAGCTGTAATATTGTGTCTCCTAGATCAACATACAGTGGCATGAGAGTGCCTATAGCTGCAATATTGTGTCTCCTGGAGCAACATACAGTGGCATGAGAGTGCCTATAGCTGTAATATTGTGTCTCCTAGATCAACATACAGTGGCATGAGAGTGCCTATAGCTGCAATATTGTGTCTCCTGGAGCAACATACAGTGGCATGAGAGTGCCTATAACTGCAATATTGTGTCTCCTGGAGCAACATACAGTGGCATGAGAGTGCCTATAGCTGCAATATTGTGTCTCCTGGAGCAACATACAGTGGCATGAGAGTGCCTATAACTGCAATATTGTGTCTCCTGGAGCAACATACAGTGGCATGAGAGTGCCTATAGCTGCAATATTGTGTCTCCTGGAGCAACATACAGTGGCATGAGAGTGCCTATAGCTGTAATATTGTGTCTCCTAGATCAACATACAGTGGCATGAGAGTGCCTATAGCTGCAATATTGTGTCTCCTGGAGCAACATACAGTGGCATGAGAGTGCCAATAGCTGTAATATTGTGTCTCCTGGAGCAACATACAGTGGCATGAGAGTGCCTATAGCTGCAATATTGTGTCTCCTGGAGCAACATACAGTGCCATGAGAGTGCCTATAGCTGAAATATTGTGTCTCCTGGAGCAACATACAGTGGCATGAGAGTGCCTATAGCTGTAATATTGTGTCTCCTGGGGCAACATACAGTGGCATGAGAGTGCCTATAGCTGCAATATTGTGTCTCCTGGAGCAACATACAGTGGCATGAGAGTGCCTATAGCTGTAATATTGTGTCTCCTGGAGCAACATACAGTGCCATGAGAGTGCCTATAGCTGTAATATTGTGTCTCCTGGTGCAACATACAGTGCCATGAGAGTGCCTATAGCTGCAATATTGTGTCTCCTGGAGTAACATACAGTGCCATGAGAGTGCCTATAGCTGTAATATTGTGTCTCCTGGAGCAACATACAGTGGCATGAGGGTGCCTATAGCTGCAATATTGTGTCTCCTGGAGCAACATACAGTGGCATGAGAGTGCCTATAGCTGTAATATTGTGTCTCCTAGATCAACATACAGTGGCATGAGAGTGCCTATAGCTGCAATATTGTGTCTCCTGGAGCAACATACAGTGGCATGAGAGTGCCAATAGCTGTAATATTGTGTCTCCTGGAGCAACATACAGTGGCATGAGAGTGCCTATAGCTGCAATATTGTGTCTCCTGGAGCAACATACAGTGGCATGAGAGTGCCTATAGCTGTAATATTGTGTCTCCTGGGGCAACATACAGTGGCATGAGAGTGCCTATAGCTGCAATATTGTGTCTCCTGGAGCAACATACAGTGGCATGAGAGTGCCTATAGCTGTAATATTGTGTCTCCTGGAGCAACATACAGTGCCATGAGAGTGCCTATAGCTGTAATATTGTGTCTCCTGGTGCAACATACAGTGCCATGAGAGTGCCTATAGCTGCAATATTGTGTCTCCTGGAGCAACATACAGTGCCATGAGAGTGCCTATAGCTGCAATATTGTGTCTCCTGGAGCAACATACAGTGCCATGAGAGTGCCTATAGCTGTAATATTGTGTCTCCTGGTGCAACATACAGTGCCATGAGAGTGCCTATAGCTGCAATATTGTGTCTCCTGGAGTAACATACAGTGGCATGAGAGTGCCAATAGATCTACGGTACCAAGATGCCACATGCTTATGGAGGTACAATAGTGGAGCTTAGAATATTTTGGGTGCCTTATTACAGCTGAAAACAACTAGGAGGTTGTATGGAGCTGAAATATACCCACATGCCTTAGGTTGAAAAATAATTCATGTACATGTTATACTAGAAAGCATGGACAATATGGACCATGTATTATTACTATTTTTATAGATATAATATGTGGTGCAGCATATACAGCATTGATTTGATATATTTGTAATGTATCTTTGAAAGCAGAGATGTGCTTTTACTAGATATTTATTTTATGGTCTGATCAGCAATAACCCTTGGGCAGAGGGAATCTAACACTGCAGATACCATAGTTCTGTGCCTTCATTCTTTGCAGACTGGATTCCCTTTAATGTACAATCCTGTACGCCACTGAAAAGCATTATGAAATATAATATGGAGACTGGCCACACCTGATGTCAGCACATTGAATGTCAGTTACTAAGTGCAGATTTCAGACCTAGTTATGTGAGTTTGCCTAACATTCTGTGATTCAGACTTCCCAAGGATTCTCGAGTAAACATCTTGCTATGTTGCATTATAGTCTAGATCTGCTTTACATCATGTTTGAAAAGGCGCTTACCTCTAAAAATATCAAATACAACTCGGTGCTCAGTGGTTTTCGGCACAAGACCACTGAGGGCGTTGACTGGTTGCAGTGGTGATGTGCCATGTACAGCTACTTCACGGCTGCCTCCAAAAAATACAGAATGGAGGTGTGGACCAGAGTAAGAGCTCTGAGATTAAGTGGTGAGTGTACAATATTTTAGTATTTTATTACATTTAGGGGCACTAAGGAGATTTTCATATATATGTTGGACAAATAAAAGGAACCTGGCACCAGGAAGTTCAGTGATAAACCAGGTAAAGCGCTTCGTAGGGCTCAGCTGAGTGTGATAATACCTTTAAATTACCGAACCGGTACTTCATTCTGTAAAAAAAAGGTGGGCCTAAATAATTCTGCACGCTTGCTCCTCCGGCCTCCTCTGATAGCCCATCCCTTTCCTTCTTCATTGACATAGGCGAGATGGCTATGCAGCAATCAGGAAGAATAGGGAAGGGCTGGCAGAGGAAGCAGGAGGAGCAATGGTGCACACAAACCCTTGAGCCCGCCCTTGGTGCACTTAATTACTCATTTTCATATGGATTAAAAGTCCTTTTTCTCCAGAACGAAGCAACAGATCGCTAAGTGAAAGGTATCATTACATTCAGCTAAGCTAGTCCTACTAGAGATTGTGTCTAGTTTAAAGGAGTTGTGCCACTAATATAGTATACTTATACTAAAGTCATTAGCCTACCATTGCACCCTGTGGCAAACCAGTTTCAATTTTCTGTTGCTGTTTGGAGCCTTATAATGCAGGACGTAAGAACAAGGGGCATGGGGAGTGTCCCATGATATGCAGATATCAGGACCCATCTCACTGCCCTAAGGCATGATAGGAGAGAAGACAAACCAGGAAGTAGGAGTCAAACATGGGCGATAGGAGAAAACTCCAAATTATGTAAATAAAAATAAATAAATAAAAGTTATGATAATAATCCAAGGAGGAATGAGAGTTAGAGTAATTGATGAAAATACCCTTTACAGTGGAAAGTAGTTTATGGCACAAACTGTGAAGAAGGTTGACAGCTATTACTCCCAATTCCCACATACAGATGCATGCTCGACTTGGCCTGAGTGCAGGTGTTTTAAATGGTTAGAGGGGAATAAGCTACTGCCAGGCTATCAAACCCTCATGAGATGTTTGTCTGCTCCTGCTAAAAGTGGTGGGCTAGGCAAACATTCATCTAACCTTTAAACAAATTGGATAAATGTCTTGTCTACAGCCAGCTTTATTTTTTGAAAAGCTCTTGTGAGATACCGAGCACATCCATTGCTTAGCTCTATATGGTTGCCACTGAGCATTTTCCTTCTACTTGTTCTAACATCGTTGAGTTTTCAGTGTTAACCTTTGTCCTATATATTCAATTGTCATCATGGGCAGGAATGTAGATAAAGATCAGGGAAAGACATGTGGGGATTTAAAAGGTGCATCTAATATGAGCTCACCACTGAGAAATTGTGCCATTCATCTACATGAAGACTTCATCTGTAAAGAATTTTGTTTGTTTTATGAACAAGGGTTTTATTCAAAAGAGAAGGAAAATAAATGCACTCAGGCGGCCATTGCTCCCAACACAATGTTAAAGGTAATATCATTGTTTAATACCGGTTACTTAAGAAACATTGACATGTGCCGTACATGTAATATTCACATTCCTAATTGGTTTTGTCAGGAGTTTCCTACTGCAGTCTTGATCGCCTGTGTGGTGGAGGTAGATGGCCTTTTAATAAATTAGTCGCAAGTGGTGCCTTGCAGCGCTGGGGTCCTAGGTTCGAATCCGACCAAGGACAACATCTGCATGGAGTTTGTATGTTCTTCCCGTGTTTGCGTGGGTTTTCTCCGGGTTCTCCGGTTTCCTCCCACATTCCAAAGACAGTATGTATGGGGAACTTAGATTGTGAGCCCCATTGGGGACAGTTGGATGCTAATGTCTGTAAAGCGCTGCGGAATATAGTAGCACTATATAAGTGCATAAAATAAATAAATAAATCTATGGCCCTTCATGTATCAGAATCAAATCTACATCAGTTATGAGCTGATGTAGACTTGAGTTACAATTAAGGGTAGTTTTTGGCATAAATTATAGTAAATTCGGAGGGCAGTAGAGACCACTTCCTAGCAATAAGCCCAACACCTGTTTATCGACACTTTAGAAAAGTTACACATTATTCCACAAATACGGTGCAACATAATCTTCTACTTATTTTACACTGAAAAGATTTAGTAAATCTGCTCAATTGGGTCTCATTTGGTAAAACGGTCAAACAGTAAGACTGTTAGCAATTAATCAGAGCTCGGCTTACATTTCTTAAACAGCTTTGGAATAATGAAAGCTAAGCTCTGATTGGTTGCTATGGATGACATATGTAATAAATGAGGCTCAATTTACACAGCACTTCCACAGGGTTCTGTAAAAATCCACCAGTTATTGTGAATCATAAAATTTGTTATTTACATGAAATCTAATAGACGGTAGGACGATATCGTCTGATTTTAGAGTGGCACTCCACCCCCTCAAATACAGGCTCCCGTGCAACTCTACATATTGCACATAAGGTATGTCCAACATTCTTCTACCTAGAACACCTTATAGCAGTGATCAGCAACCTCCAGCACTCCAGCTGTTGTGAAACTACATTTCCCAGCATGCACACTTGCCTGGTTCTTCTCAAAAAATTCACAAGAATAAGTGGCGCATACTGGGAGCTGTAGTTTCCCCATAGCTGGAGTGCCGGAGGTTGCTGACCCTTGCCTTATAGAGTCAGTTTTTATAGGATACTATCATAGTGGTCAACGATCTGGGGGGGAACAGATGGTCCCGAGAATTATGTCCTGAATTATGTTGCCAACTATACAGTTGCCAATAGTCATGAATTTGCAGTCATGAGTTTGCATTTAAAATCTTGCGCCTGCGCCGCGGCCGTACCTGTCTTCAATTGGCGCAGGCGCACTGAGAGGCGGCCGCTCGCTCTATCCACAATGCGCCTGCGCCGATGACGTCACATCTACACCCGGCGCAGGCGCATTGAGGATGGAGCGGCCGCCTCTCAGTGCGCCTGCGCCAATTGAAGACAGGTACGGCCGCGGCGCAGGCGCAAGATTTTAGATGCAAACAGGCAGGGCCAGCAGAGAACGATCCCGTTCCCTGGCCCTGTCAATCACAATGTGGAGGGGGCGTCTTTACGATCGGAGGATGCGACTGCTACCAGCAAGTAGCCGTCCCTACCTGCTGGTAGCAAGGTAATTAGCATATTTTAAAAGCTTGTTTTAAACTAAATCTACAGGACCAAAATGATTAATTTGATCATGTAGCCATAAATCGCAGTGTAGGGATTATAAGTAAGCAAAAAAAAAAGGTTTAGTGGGCTGACAGAAGCCCTTTAACAATCAGATATAACCACATAAGGGACACATGTACCAGTGTAAGCAATCATGTCTGTGAATTCTCTAGATATAGCTGTATACGCGGCCCCATAATAACTATCACCTACAGATAGCTCATCAAGATACTGGAGTTAGAAATTTTGCCATAGCCTGGATCATGAAGAATGTCCTGTTACCATTTAGCCCAAACTATGGAAGCTGTATATAGATATCTTACTGACATGATAAACACGTACCCAAATAACCAAAACGTAACTTAATCATATAGCATCAATAATCACAATGACTGTACGAGTTTGACTGGCACACAGCTATATATAAGACCAAAATGACCATCCTCGCTATGGCAAACTGTACACAGCATGAAAAGAAAGCAAACTTTCCATGATTCCTTTGGGAGCTGATACATAATAGTGCAATTATTTAGGCCAATCCTCAGGAGAAAACCCATGTGAACTTCAACCTGAATTCTCACAACACATAAATGGATGTCCATGAAATAAAACCCTGCCGAGTAGAAGCAGATCTATTCATTCGAATATTCACACCCTAAGATTGTGCTCTCCATGCTCCTATGTACAAGTTCAACAAAGAATGGCCTTCAGAACACACAAGATACAAGAGGACTGCGGATACAAAGGAAAGTCAAAATTCTGGACCTGCTTTTAAATTTTCAATAGTCCAATTTTTATTGAACTTTTCAATATAATACACTAAAGTATTGTCCCTTGCTAATTCTGAAGTTTGATAACGGCTTCATGGGGGACATACAAGAATATTTTAGTCCATAAATGAAGGTCTAAAACTGACAAATCTCGAGACAAGTATACCATATTGGGTACCAGATGCCTTCACCTTCAGGCCACGGTTTCAGGAAATTGTTAATATTGTACAGGTAATGCTCAAAAAGTTCAATTATATCTAAATTTTTACTAGGTAATTTTTACTAGGTAAGCCAGGGGCATTGTTAGGTCAAAACATTCGGGGCCAATGTAGATAGGCGTGGTACAGTGGGCTTGTGCCCCAGATGTTTTCAGACCCTAGCAACGCCCCTGCCGTCAGCCATCCGTATAACACACAGACAAAAGTGGTGATTCCTGACTTTTGACTTAACCTGAAGCATTTGGGCAAAGATGATAAATTGCACTGAATGATAGAAGATTCCTACATAACAATATTGCTTTGGCAAAAACAACAAATGATTAAAAAAAAATCAGCTATGACCAAAGTGACAAGAAATGAAACAGATGATACACAAAAGGTTTTTTCCTCCTGAACAAAGCAAACAATAAAGGAGCAGGTGTACTTACAGTCTGTAGAGTTTTGGAGTTCCCAGAAAAAGCAATTCTGGAAATACCTGAAGACTATTTCGATTTAAGCGTCTGAAAGAGAGTAAGAATGAAAATTCAATATAAAGTAGAAAATAAATGTTACAACAGAATGACATGACAGGCGTATTGTCGAGTCGCTCACCGCTTAACCTTCCTCTTCCCAACACAATAATGACAGACTCAGCAAGTGGATTTATTGGACACAGCAGCCTTTTATTAATAGCATAAATACAATAAATACCATGAATATAACTAACCCTAAGGCCTTCCCACCTGAAGGCCCCCACCCCAAGAACCTTACCATGAACCTAGAGAACTCTCAGCACGGGTAGGGTCCTTGGAGCCCCGAGAAATTACGTATAACTGCCCCACCCTCAGTTACTTACCTCTAGCCGATAAACGCCAGCTCAGAGGCAGAAACCGGGAACCAATGGCAACAAACAAGGGCTGCTACCGCCATATCACACCCCAAAACCAATACCTGGGGAGTCCAGAGCCCCCTTGGCTCCCTCCCTTCCATGCCAGAGCCACCATAACCACCAACTCCAAGGACCCACCACCACCCAGGCTGCTATGACAAGGCCCACCAACCAACCTCTACCTAACCAAACTTCAATCCACTCACAAGCACCCCAGCCCTACCACACAAGCTTTTTTTTAATGCCCCAGGACATCCGCATTAACCCAAGAAAAAACCTCAGCTCCAAAAAAAGGGGAGGGTAGGTGGGGGCGGGTGCCACACTGCTTTTCCTACATAATGGCCCCTTTTCCAGCTCTAGCTGCCCTTTTTAAGCCCTAAACCACACCCCTAGCACCCTTCCCATCACTATTCCTCCTCCTTAACCCCTTGCATCCCAGGCTCCACTCCCTCTAAGCCCCCGTCATGCCAGGCCTCCACCCAGGCTTGCCGCCCTAATTAGGGCCTGTACTGGATTTGGGCTCATGCACACAACCTTTTAGGGTCCAATCATACGTCTGACCGTGTGCATATGGCCAGCACTATAATAGAAAATGCCTATTCTTGTCCTGTATTGCGGATAAGAATAGGACATGTTAAAAAAAAATTGCGGAGCAGAGGACCGGAAGTTCGGGGCCGCGGAACAGAAGTGAATGGGTCCGCACCCGTTCCGCATAATTGCGGAATGGATCCGGACCCATTCATACGGATGTGTGAATTGACCCTTATGGTGCGCAGTCTGCAAATCGCCAATCTGCAAAACATGGATACTGGCTGAGTGCATGCCACTATTTCTTTTTTAACTTCTGCAGAAATGTCCTATCTTTGTCCTCAAAATGTATAAGTATAGGACATGGAACAGACACAGGGATGCGGACAGCACATGGTGCGCTGTCCACATCTTTTGCGGCCCCATTGAAATGAGTGGGTCCTCATCCGATCCACAAAAAATGCAGATCGGCTGCAGACCTAACATACAGTCATGTGCATAATGTCTTAGGATGTGCCTGAAGCAACAAAGATGGTTGGTATACACACTGCCACTGCAGATTTTATTTCCATATGAAGATACAGTAAGTAGATAGCATACAGTGTCCAGATAATAGAACCATATAGTGCCTACGTCGTCACATCCAATGCCTTCAGCTTTCAGAGCAATGACACTTTTGGGGCTTATTAGTGCCAAAATTATGGAACTTTTTGCATGTTTACAACACTTACTTCGGTTTTTTAAAGTGGTTGGGAAAGTGGGCTTGGCGGCCTAGTTATGTTAATGAGTGTCATAAGACATTTATCTTCTCAAGTCTCAAAAAAATCACAAACTCACTTCAGCATACAAAGAATGGGTGATGTGTGATAAATTTGGTGCAAAGTACGCCAATGTTGATTCCAGCAAAACTGACTTTATCCTCATGCTAAATTCTCCTAATAGCAGCATAATCCATTGCCCATGTGATGACAGCATACAGTGCCCAAATAACAGCCCCATTAAGTAAAAAACAAACTTACTCTTTTAAGACACTGTTAAGCAACAGTGTCTTAAAAGAGGACCTTTCACCACTCCTGACATGCCTGTTTTAATAGCTTCACGCATTCCCCTATTCCTAGGGCTCTATGTTGTGCCATTCATATATTATTTCTACTAGAAGGTATGAATGAATTGCTAGCAGTCTGCAGTAAGGGTACAGAGGGGAGGTAACCAGTTGGGGGGGGGGGGTGACTGCACAGACTTACTCTATCCAATCAGTGCTGCTATTGTCAGACTGTGCAGGTACACCCTCCTACTGGTTACCACCCCTCTGTACCCTTACTACAGACTGCTAGCAATTCATCCATACCTTCTAGTAGAAATAATAAAGGAATGGCACAACATAGAGCCATGAGAATAGATGCTCCAGAATTATTATCACATGGGGAATGCATGAAGCTATTAAAACAGGCATGTCAGGAGCGGTGACAGGTCCTCTTTAAATGGTGGCAATAATAGTGCCATATAGTGCTGAGATAATAGCACCGTACACTTGGCTTCTGTAATAATAATGTGCTCTGCTCTTGCTCTGGGTCGTCTGGCAAGTAAGCATGTCCCTCCCCAATCAGGCACTTACTCACTGATCTATCCACCCACTCACCTGCTCACTCAACCTCCCATAGGCGAGGAAGCTGTGGGCCTGAAGGTGAGATCACAAGCATCTTCTGTAAAACAGAGAGTGTTTTCTGCTGGAAATCTTAACTTCATAGACTTCTGTAAGACCCTATTGTAACTCTGGACTTGTCTGATTTCACACGGAGTCTATTCTGCTGGATCTCTGGATGATTTCCATGAAATTAAAGTCATGGCATGATCCAGAATTTTAGAATTGGGCACCACATGGAGCAAAGTAGTGCCATCTGTGTGCAAAATATATGCCTTATAGAAATAAGTATACAGATAAATCCACACTTCATTACACACACTCGCTGGAAGTAGCCTACTTAATATGTTCAGTTAGTGAATAAATTATGTGCACATGTACATCCATAAGGTAAAAAGGTGACATTTTATGGGAACCAACCAGAGTCCAAATTAAGTTTTAATAGCAGATCATTTCAGTTTCCCCTGCTCCATTCCAGATATATGAGTTATTAGAGGCCTATCGCAGCAGAACAATGCATGCTGTGAAATGCCAGGAATGTCTGCTAGGAATTTTTGCCCCCCAGCTAAACAATGAATAAAATTAAAGAACAGGGCAACAAGAGGAGGCAAAGACCACATTGCCTGGATATACGACTTCAGCCCAATCCAGTACTGAAAACGTAAGGAGAACCCAGCAAATGCTGTCGAGGAGGGATCCGAACAAAAATAGACATGGGAAAAATAAACAGCCTTTCTGGCCGGGAATTTGTGAAAAGGTCTGGAAAGAGTTTCTCACCATCATTTCAAATTAATGTCCACAGAAGGAGTTCTACTAGTCTCCATGGTATAATGTGCTATACGCTGCAAACTTTAAAGAGCTTCTCTGATTGATGCTAATGGTTCAAGCAAATTAATTTACTGAGCAGGCATGCCAGCATTGCATTGTATCACCAAGATACATAGATATTAAATGATAGATAGTTCTGAATAATAGATAGATATGAGACATAGATATGTGATAGATTAGATAGAATAGATAGATAGATAGATATGAGACATAGATATGAGATAGATTAGATAGAATAGATAGATAGATTAGATACGATAGATAGATAGATATGAGACATAGATATGAGATAGATAGAATATATAGACAGAAAGATAGATAATAGATAGAGATAATAGATAAGATATGAGACAGATATGAGATAGATAGAATATATAGACAGAAAGATAGATAATAGATAGAGATAAATAGATATATAATAGATAAATAGATAGATAGATAGATAGATGGATAGATGGATAGATAGACAGATCTGCCGATGAGTCCTCTTGAATGAATAGAAAACTTTCAGAGATGCTTCATAAAATGTTAAACACCTGCTGATTTGTCATTCAGCAACTTGTATTTGTCTATCAGCCATGGATACAAACTCACTGCAAAGCAGTAGAACCTAATGCTTGAAACCATTGTTTTATTTAGGATCTTGGCTTTATAGAAATTATCAAATGCTGATAAAAAATTTTTATCAAAACTGTCACAACTATGAGGATCTTCTCAAGAACACATACAACAATGTATTATATCCATGGACAATTGACTGTAAGAAAACCTAAAGCAGAATTTCTGGCTTTGTGCTGTGTGGTGTAAATAATCATTTTTGGTATTTGTTCCATGACCTCTTTCTCGTTCTTCAACTCACAAAGGCTTGTAGTCCATTTGATAATATTCACAAATGAGATCTAATGTTTGATATGTTCTTCCAACAGATTTCTCTTATTAGATTTCCAAAACTCTTTGTGCAGAAAAATTGGTCCTATCGTGGCCCTTTGTTCAACCGATTCAATCATATAAAAAAGTTAAGAGCAGCTTGTCTTTTCACTTGGGAATATAAGCAAGGTCTTTTCTTCGCAACCCCTGTTTAGAGAATGCATTGAAAGAACTATATTTGTAATGTATCTCTAGGTTGCCTTAGAAATGGTTCTGAATTCCAGGGTCCCAAGGAGATGAATTGGTTGTCAGATAACAATGTACCTCCATCAGATGGACTTGGCAGTTGTAAATAAAAAGGATTCTTTCGACTTTTCCTCACAAATATGAAATATTTACCCTGGGCCAACAACTGGGGACTGCCATAAAAGAAGCGTTCATATAGAACTTGGTATCCATTCAAGAAACCAAAATCTTCAGTCTTTCTTCTCACAATTCTCAGACAGTGACTTCCTACAGAAATCTAAGTGAACTTCAGCACAAAGAGAACAACAATCCATGATATTACAGGCTTAGCACAGTTATAATAGCTATAATCTAACTTGAAAAATGGGTCCTGTGATGTAAAATGCAATTCTTCCTCCTAAGAAGTTGGATAAAAATAGTTGTAAGAAGGCCTTTTGCCCCTAAGCGAAAGGGAAACCATGATCATCTTTCTGACTGTAGTATCTAAACCAGACAGTGGTATCCAATTCAACCAGTAGCTTGGGAACCACATTTCATTCAGAAACCACGTCACCTTTAAATACTGTTGGCCCCTACTATGTCAATGGTAGATAAAAAGACTAAAAACCACATAATTTCCAGCTGACACAAACTAAACAGGAATCATAACATAGTAAAGATCAAAATAAGATGCTGGGCAATACTGTCTTTGATATAATAGTATAGTTACATAGCTGGTTGAAATCAGACATGTTGGTGGCCATACACAGCGATCTAAAATTGATCAAAAGAGATGGCCTGATGATCGTTGGGTGAAATTTCACAACAAACGGTTGTTTTAGCCTACTGACCACAGAATATCATCATCTGAAAAGAAGTTGGCTGTGTTTGAAATTTTTGTCCTATAGTTAGCCAAATGATCTTGCATTCAAAAAATGAACATTCATCTCCCAGTTTCATCGAATATGTATGGCCAGTTTAAACAACTATAATGTCCAATATGGACTAAAATGTGTATGGCCGTGTCTGTAAAATGATTGTTTGTTTAACTGCTGTTCAACCATCAACCAACTTCTGTCTAATATGGATGGCCAGCTTTGGTCCACCAGCATCAACCTTTTACACGTGCAAACCCCACCTGATCCAGACAGAAATCTAACTTTGAATTACCTAGACCATAAAGTGGAAAAAACTGATTCCTGACTCTGTACTGACCATGAGACAGATCAACAGATCATTATTCTACATTGATACCTGTAACTATTTATATTGTGTTTTTCATTTTATTTTGTATTTTGATGTAATCTGTTTTCTAAGCTTCTTCTACAGGACCAAGAGCTGCTGCCCATGGTGTTCTTAGGTTTTTGATTTGCCCCTTGACACTACTTTATCTCACATATCTTCAGCTATGAGAACCTGCTAGAGCATTTAAGCTTTTTATAAACATTAATGTTGGCAAATCCTAATGCAATCAGTGAAATCCACCAACAATCAAATGGTTTCCTTCTAACTATTCTGCAAAAGCAGATGTTGGGAGAAACGAGGGTCGACCATATTGAGTTTCATCATTCTGTTGTTTAGCTGGTAGAAACTCTGCTGCCAGAAGGGTCTGCTAGTGGTTTGTCTTCTTCTCCCCATTGAAATGAACATGTTAACATGAAGAAGATTAGTTAACTAGTTTTCATCCAACAGTTATGCAGCCACTATCCGGCTTTACTTTTATACGTGTGAATTATATGTTTCCAGCCACATGTGAGTAGCCATTTCTATAGATAGATCACGATAAGCAGCCAAGAAAAACATCCCCGTTTTGTATGGTCAACCTATGATCATTCAGGTAAAAGGAAAGCAAATTGCATGTCCATTATGAAAAGAAGAGAATAAAATACGTATAATTAACAAGAGACATAAAACACTATTTTCCACAAACAGCTGAAAAGCAACAGGTTCCTCCAGAAGAAAGCAGATGGAAGAGACTCTCAGGTCAATGCAGTAATAAGGACATTTGTGAGGAGAACATAAGGGTAAGAACTGCTAGCAGACATTGTCCAGGCCACTCTATTTGACTAACCTGCCTATGTGTGAAACATATGAGAAAGTGCTGGAAGCTTAACGCTGCACAGTACAATAACGAACAGCAGGAGATATGCCGCATATCAACAAAGATGGTGTACTCTCTGAAATTCTAATTTCCTGACAACACGCCTGCCTTATGGACTGTAAAATATGAAAAAATACACTACTCTGGGTAACAGATTATAAGGAGACATTTCAGGGACAGCTCAATGGTTATAGTGGAAGTGATGTAGAACAACCTGTATATGCATTTAATACCAAAATCTTGCATTAAAGTGATAGAAGCCTTACACACAAGTCATAACACTATATAAAAAAAAAAAAAACTCATCAGTTTTTATCTTTTACAGCTAAAAATTGAGAATCATCAAAATCATATGATGATAGACACCACAACTAATTATTTCTACAGCTAGTTTAAAATTTTAGGCACAGACAAAACTCCCGGCAGGATAAAATTCTTCAACCTGAACAAAGCTAAAAATTTCTATAGAATCCACACATTTACAAATCCACCTATTCATACTGAACACCATTGTATTAAAGGGGTTCTGCACTTTGTTTTAACTGATGATCTATCCTCTGGATAGATCATCAGCATCTGATCGGCGGGGGTCCGACACCCGGGACCCCCGTCTTTCAGCTGTTTGAGAAGGCAGTGGCACTCCAGTAGCACCGTGGCCTTCTCACTGTTTACCGCCGGCCGAGTGATGTCATGACTAGTATCAACTAGCGTGGGCGGGGCTAAGCTCCATTCAAGTTAACAGAGCTTAGCCTTCTCAAACAGCTGATCGGCGGGGGTCCCGGGTATCGGACCCCCGCCGATCAGATGCTGATGATCTATCCAGAGGATAGATCATCAGTAAAAACAAAGTGCAGAACCCCTTTAAGCAAAATTTCTAAAATATGGCACAGTTTTACACACTTGGTTTATATCCTTCCTTTGTATCAACATCTAGTACTGCAACTCCCCATTCCGCCATCCACAATGATACCAGACAGAGACCCGATGGACAAGAGTGCCACCCCTCCTGGAAAAAAAATAACCTCCCCCCCCGAACAAAATTATTAGAATTTTTGGGACAGAACTTTCTACTTAACGTCCCTGTGGACATTATTGGGACATGTCCCATTCATTGACCCTCATCATGAATTTAATTATGAAATTATGGCCAGTCAATACAACCAAGAGCGATGGCAGCTATAATATTTTGGATCTCCTAACTGATTGATCCATTAGGTTTTCTGCATAACGTCAACTCATTCTTCTCTCTTTAACTAGCCCAGTTCACTTTAGCTGATTCTTAATATATAGCAATGATAGGACCATATGCCATTTCTTGTCTTTTTGAAAATCACTTATCATTATCAGCCGGTGACTCAGCAAATTGAATAATGGGTTATCCCATTGCTCTGGCATAACCTGCCAATACTGCCACCTGCCAGGTTGTTCAGCTTTTTTTTAAATTTAATTTGCATCACAGTCATCACTGTGTTTCGGCTACATAGCTGTATGTCTCCTAGTGGCCCGTGACCTAGCAATGACGTGCCAGTCAGTGGCTTCAGTGGGACACATGATCCTGTCCATGCAGATATTGACAGAAAGGGACCAGAAGAACAGTGAAGGGAGCTAGAAAGCCAGAATAGAGCGGTTGGGATCAGGTAAGTGTGGATTCTATCACAGGTACAGCTGGCTAGCGTGAAAATAAAAACAAAACAAAAACAAACTGGATAATCTCTTTAAAGTGCCCATACGCATTAATGTGTTATTGGCCAAATCCACCATTTTCTGGGGGACTGGACAATATTCTAATTTATACAGGAAGCTCCCAACTCTCTCCTGACAGAGGATATCGAGGGGAGAACGATTGGGTGAATTGAATTTTTATCCTGCTCCTAAAGCTATCCTGAGAGATAAGCTTCCAGCAGAGGGGTATGACAGCGGCTTTCTCCTCCCTTCCCATTAAAAATACATACATGTTCAGCAGAACCGTGGGTCTATGGGAGTTGGAATGGAGTCGGAAAAGATAGTTCTACTGACATCTCTTGAAGGTGTATTGGGCACCTTTTGAAGGAACAGCTATAGTCCAAAATTCAGACCAGAGAAGTAAAAAATACTGTTATCAGGCATGTGTAAACTTCAGACCTACAGCTTGACATACAGTTTTAGTTATGTTGAGGGCAAGTTTATAAATCAATTACTTTTTTCATGTAGATCAACTTGATCACTGCAACTCAACGTGAATAGATTATCTAATAGTAGATAAAACAGCAAAGACACATCTATACCTACAGCACAAGCTAAATAGATATGGGCTGTTGTTTGCTCTGACCGGAGTGTGAAAGTCACTCACGGACTATTCAACACTAACATGACAACCTTCCCCTGAAGCATAAACCGCCCCTATGTGGGACAGTGTATTTTGAAAGCTAAAAGTTTAAGGAATTTACCACACAGACTGTTGTGTGAACACACAATAAAACAAAAATGTACAAAAAATATTTTCAATACTAGTGCATTGTGTATGTATGTGTTACCATTAGCAACCTATCCAATCAGTCACATATATAGTTATCGGCTAAAAGAATTTTAAATTAAACTTTTATTCAACAAAAGAATTTCATGCTTTCATTTTTTCTTACACCTAACCATTTTCTGGGTTATTATTAGAGATAAGCGAATTTATGAAAAGTTTGATTTGGCTGATTCGCAGAATTTTACCCAAAAATTCATTTCGTGACAAATAACAACCACAAAGCACATTTGTTTGTAAGTAGCAAATGCAATGACAGGGAGCAGCGATAGCGCCGCCCCCTGTCATTGTACCCCTGAGATGCCGCGTTCATACATGATCACAGCATCTGAATGTAAAAACTGCGTGAAATTAACATTTTAAAAAATTAAATCAAACCTCCATTTGCTTGCCATGGGCAGGCCGACGCCATCTTGCTTGAAGATCTGGAGCGTAATCTCACCCGGTGCGAGATTACGTCATCACGCACGGGATTTCGGCCGGGATCTTCAATCAAGATGGAGGCTAGGGCCCGTCGTGAGCAAATGGAGGAGGTAAGTATGATTTTTTTTCGTTTTTTACACTATTTCAGATTAAATCGATTCGCTGACACGAAACACGAGGACATCTGGCTTCAAGGCAAATAGAATTTATCCTGAAATTCTGATCGAATTCCACTTTGTGGGATTCGATTTGCTCATCTCTAGTTATTATCAACCCCCTTCTTTTTTTTTATATATATGCATTATTTTAATAAAACTGAATTGTAGTGCAAAAGAGCACCCACAAAGCAATGCCACTGACTAAAATGGTAAAATCATAAAGTCCCTATAGTATAGTTAGGCCAGAGTATAGTAAGTATAGCCTGGTATCCTAACATTCATTTACTTTTCTGTTCCTCAAAAAGTACTTCCAAATCCAAATTCCTTAGGTGTTCTTTGGGTGACTATATGGTGTCGCCAAATAGAGTTGTATTGCAGTGTTTTACTTCCCTGGTACTTCTAGGGTAGAATATCTCCATAATGTGGCATCCAAAGGAACATATGCTATCCAACTATCTAAATAAAATTGGAGGCCTAATGAGATACAGTGTAGTGTCATAGAAGTCTATTAATCCTCTACTACTTTTTTATAGGAATTTTGCTAGTCATGTCCATGAGCCCTAAATGTACAAATACAAATGCTAGTTACTGTATATCAAGATGTTTGGGCAAAGAGCATGTATCAGATTATTTTTTATATTTTTATTAATATTTTTTACTTTTTTTCAACTTTGGCCTTCTACTAGTCAGCTGTAATAACGTAAGCCAAATGAAGTAAAACTATTCCTACATAACAAAAATAAAAACACGCTCTAGATGGCTGATCTCGGGAAGCCTTTCCTACAAACACTTTTCCCCAATCACACCTTACTGTCATTTATAGCTCTTATCTGGGACATGGCAGGAATGTCTACATTAAACATTCTAGTAATGATGTCACCAAACCAAACATTGGGAAAAACAAAGAAAACTCATCTATGAGGCACCACTAGAAAGACAAGGTTGGCCTCCCTGTTAAATTAGTTTAAGATGTGCGTCTTTTCAGGAGAATTCAAATGTAGGAATACTTTTAGAGCCTCCTAGTGATAGGGAAAGTTCCTGACAGGGGCATCCTTTTTTGAGGTGTCTACTCCATTTTAGGATTTATAGAGCTACATAGCCTTGGTATGGTATGACATGGTAAGTTCTTTACCCCACCCTCAAGTCTAGAACCATGACAGCAGACCCATCCATTGTTGTCAAGATCCGGTAAGACCTTTCAATGTACCTGTGAAATCCAACATGCCAGAATCTCATCTCTCACAATATCTGCCAGTGTCAGGGAAAAATTGAGAGGTCTATATAAACTTTACATTTTTGTAGGACCCTACCAACATAAATGAACTGTGCATGGGCACTTGATCAGATTAGATCATTTTTGGTAGAAACTGAGAACTATCTAACGTGTATAAGAGCTGTGAGATCCTCTCGGCATCCATTTTTGAAGGGCAAGATGCATGAGACTTACTGTATTTTTTCAGACAGTTAGCGTTCATGCACACAACATTTTTTTCGATCCAAGTTAGATCAGCTTTTTTAGCGGATTGCATATGGGTCTATTCATTTCTATGGGTTCTCAAAAAAAAAAACTACAGCACATGGATGTTATCTGTTTATTGTCCACATACATATGTCTATTCCGCAAATTATAGAACATGTCCTATTCTTGTCCTTATTGCGGACAAGAATAGTAATTTCTAGTGGTGGGTGGGAGAAATATGCGGATTGCACATGGAAAATATCCATTTATGTGGATCCGTGGTTTGCGTACCGCAATATGGACACGGTCATGTGCATAAGGCCTTAATTTAATTTTCCCACTTAAAGAAAACAGTTATAAGTTTTAGGTATTCGACAGCACAATTTTTGCCATCAAAAGTATCAGAAACCCGACAACTAAATATATATGTCAATCCTATCCCTTTTACATGAGCTAGGTACGATTTTTATTACTCATTATTATTCACATTAGGCCATAATCACTGGTATAAATCAGATAAGAGAAGGTAAAAAAAACTGGCTTATCCAGTTTTTCTGCCTAGTATCTATTAATTAAGAAGGACAATTTCCTGTAAGACTGCCTTCAACCATGCTAGCTATTTAGGTCTACATAACGCCTACTGATCGCTCCTAATTATATGGTAGAAGTACTGACATATAATCTTCAATATTCTGCCCCTAATTTCCTACTTTAAAACAGTTATGTCATACTAAATGAGTAGCTTGGAACTTTTAAAGGAAAACAAAATCATTCAAAATAAAATTACCTTCCTATAGGAAAAGCTGAATGAAGAAAGTAATTAAATGTCTTGCCTGGCTGTAGTCTAGTCTTTTTTTACACTCTTACATACTGGGGACTTCCAACTTCTAAATTTAACCTCCCTGATTCAGCATTTAGGAAGGTAGAATATTTTACATACAAATTAGGAATTCCCAGTTGGATTCTTTCATTTCTACATTTTCTACATTTAGGTAAAAGCTCTTTAAGCACAGAAAAAAATTGTTACGCCTTCAGACAGAAAATACTTACAGTCTATCCAGCTCTTTTAGATCTTGAAATGCTCCCCTTTCAATAGTACTAATCTTGTTCTCCATAAGCTGCCTGTAAAAAGGAAAGTGAAGATGTGGTTAATACGCCACTAATCAGCAAAGCATTAACATCACATCAGTCTTTAGTCATTGACAATGGCCTGCACAGCTTCATTTCACATTTTTATCAATTCCCACATTCTAACTCCAAAATGAAAAGAAATCTAAAGTTACTTAAAGAAATTCTGGAAAAAATAATAAAACAAATAATAATTTTGTATTCAATTTCAGCAATTAGGAATATTTTAGGAAATTCAACTTGAGAAAAGAACATGGAACATTAGTAAAAGCCAAATAAAACAAAAGTTAAAAATATTTAAAAAAGTTGTTACTTTGCCTTTAACTCATACTTTGTCAAATAAAGCTACTACGTTCCTTTTTCTAATTAATTCATAATTGAGAAAAGTTTTCAAAAATGTATAACTCACTTGTTGGTGGAACATCAAAAACTTCTAAAAAGTGTTCCCAGAATTTATAATTAATCTTTCCAAAAAGTGTGTAAATCTTATGCCTCTAAGAAAGTAGGAATTTTGGGGGATTTCTAACTTGTCAACACTAACTTTTTCTTTAAAACAATAGTCCGTAGAGATAACACTGTGCAGAATACCCTTTAATTCTGCAAAAAGTGTTTGAACACTGACAATTATAACTAATCACTTGCAGATGCCAGTTGTTATGTTAATAATATGCATAACCAACTTTCTAAATCCTTCAAGATGCCTCTAGAATTGAAAAAACATTGTGATTTCCACACATTATTGCCCAATATCCAGAAACTTCAAAAACTATTACTCATGTTTTCTCATAATTAAGGCAATATGACTTTTTTCCATTAAATGTGAATTTTTGCACTTTATTTTTGCACTTTATTATGTACAACATAATATTTGATCTGAAAACAGTTTAGACACCACACACTATCCAAAAGATACACACGAGATTATAAAATACTTACAAGACGCGTAGATGTCTCAAACCCGCAAAATCTGTCTTCGTTATTCTTGTGATATTATTTCCATTTAGATCTCTATGAAAAAAAAAAGTGTTGTGAAATATAAGTAGTGACATCATAGTCTTATTTAGCATATATACTATGGTTTTGTATTTTTTTTATTTTTAATTTTTTTTGAAAAGTTGAAAACCATCTTTTCTGACAACAGATCAATATTATCTTCAAAGATAACTACGTTCCAAACTTCACCTGATAAAACAACACATTTATAAGCCTTATCTCAAAGAAGGCTCCTAAAGTGTCTTATTGAGCGACTTTGAAAAAAAAAAGATCATAAAATAAGTTTAGTTAGACATTAAACAAATGTCAATAGTACAGGCAACCATCAAAGAACTTTTTTTAATCGCAGAGTTTTTTTATGGCTTTTTTACAACATTAAAATGTGATTGTATGGATTTACGATTTGAAAGAAAATGCTACCACAAGTAAGAATAAAAAGTACAACATAACAAATCCAAAAAAGTCACAGTCATCATCATCATCATCATCATAAAGCAATAAAAAAAATTGTATTAAAAAGAGAAGGAAAAAACAGCAGGAAGGCTGCTTATAGGATTTAATGGCCTGATTTCCTAATACAAACATGGCTGGGTTTAAAAAAAAAGCCAGTATCAAGTCTTTGAACTTCAAAAGATTCTTAACTATGCAGGAAAAAGTTTAACTCTTGGGCTATTTTAAAGAAAATCACCAGCACACTGCTTAAATTAGATAATAAGTGTTATTTTAACACTTATATACTGTCTGCATAGTGACACTTTACCCAGTATCTCAGTTCACCATCTCAAATTAACCTTGCCCTCATGTGGGCCAGTGCAACTAAACAGAATTCCACATTTACCCCACTGTCATAACAACCTTCTAAATATATGTATCTTTTTTTATTAAAAAGAAAAGTTTAAAAAAAGTTTTAGCCCATCTTCTTCTGAATGTTTTTGAATTCCTTCTCGACACTCCAATTATTACACTTTAAAACATCACACCCTACCTTAATGGCTATGCGGTTACAATCATCTTTATATTGCTATGGAAATTAACCTTTTTTATGGGCACTGACTGTCATCAAACATGTCTGAATGAGATGAGAAGACTGCTGATTAGTCTGCACTACACAGAAGCCTTAAACAAACAAAAAAGTTTCGAAGAGGGAAACTTCCCCAGACAATAGCAGGCAATGACATATTTTTAGTACAATATTATTCAGAGATTATATCTACATGTCAGGACATTCAATGCAATATTTGTCTAAACTTTGACTTGTCAACATCTTACGAGGGGGGGCTTGGATTCCAGTAGAGTCTGCTGGATTGACGAACCTTATATTTTTCCTCAATATATGACAATTCAGACTTTTACTGGTTGTATGTTATTGGTCGGTAGAGCATTGCTTGGTTTTTTAGGATTTACCATGGACAAACATTTATTATTATTTTTTTAATGCAGGGTCTGTGTCTGATTCCAAAAACTATTCTTGGGTTCTTACATATCTGTAAGGCTTCTATTTTAGAATTTAGGATGCTGTTCTTAGTGGAACTGACAACCTTCTGATAATACAATCAGGGGGAACTTTTTTGCCCTGGCATGTTATCTGCCCGACAAGTCTTCCTTTACTTAGCTAGATATTTGTATATTAATCATGGCCAAAAAGTGCCATTTACATAGCCGAGCCAAATGATGCTGATAAACTGGACACTTTGTCATTCCATGATTGACGTCACCCACGCTGTGTAATGTACTCTGCTCTTGTGAGATTTAAGTGCTCTAGTAATGTGTTGTAGGCAAAGCCAATGCTTGAAAGATTTACATCTGTGCACACTGGGAAACTGTTTCAGGATGAATGATCCTGCGTCCCATGGCTGGAGAGAAGTGGTTCCGCCGTGAAGAGTAGGGCTATTGCGCCATTTGTTATGTCACATCATGCATAAATGTTGATGATGGTAGAGGTCGAATACTGCTAGGGCTGTAGAGCGTTACTAAGGGCAGCATGGCCCACTGAAGTAAGGACTTTGAATTTTAGTCAAATTGAGCATGGCATTTGCCTAATAAAGTCTCATATGCACTCATTATCACATTAAGACTGTCTACATTCTCTAGTATTAGGCAGCATCTTTGAGACTATGGTAATCAGATGCCTTCCCTGGTTACATCCATATGAAAGACATTACACATATCTGCATAGTGTTTGTATGTTCTCCCGGGGCTTGAGTAATTGTGCTCAGGGGGCCTCTGCTTTTCTTCCAAAATCCAAAAACAGATAGATAAGTTAATTGGCTCCCTACAAAATTGTTCCTTGAGTGTGTCCAAGACAAAAAGTACCAGCAATTATATTCTGGGTACTGTGTTGAAGCCTATGTTGGTGCTATCTCAATAACTGATAATAAATAATAAGAGGAGATATATACTCACAGTCGTTCAGTATTCCTGGGAATGTTGCGTGGTACGCTGCGTAGAGCAAGCCCATGACAGTCCACCGTGGTTCCAGAACAAGTGCACTGAGCCGGACATGGCTGAGGTGCCACTTCACTCAGGATCACCAACACTAACCCCACCGAGATGGACAGCTTCCAGAAACCAAAGCCACACATTTTCTTCTTCATAAATTCCGAGAACATTTAGTTAAAAAAAAAAAATCCAAAAACCAATTGCCAAAAACTTAGAAGATCTCACAGAAAAATGGTTAATGTTTTTTTTGTTTTTTTTTTCTACCAGGATGCCAAGCTCTCTTGAGGAACTTGTCTTAATTCACAAGTTTGCAGTCTGGTAGAGGTGGCACAATACTTGCTTATCCAAAATGCATGACTTGTGCAAATATCACAGGGCCAGAAAAAAAACCAACTTCTCTCTTTCCTGAGCTTTTATATTCCCGTCAGTGGACGCTGCGTTGAATGTGAATTGTGCCTTCAGCAGTCAGAGCAATCCTCCAGGCAGTGAATGAATTTCTGCATCTCCGCCAGGCTCTCTGTTGTGCCCTTGTGTTACTCTGATATCCTTAGGCTTGGCGTATGCAGTTTGTGCCAGGCTGGTATCTGTGCACAGTAAGTTAGTTTCATTGACTGCATAGCATGTCACTCCAGCCTTGTATATACAGAGCATACTCTATGCATGCTGCCTCCCTGAGCCTGTCTGCTAACTAACTGCACATTGCAGCCTGAGAGAGAGGAGGAGGTTCTAAACAAACACACTGCTCTTAAAGGCACAGTACCTTACAACAGGCACTTTCAAATCCAATAGCCTTGTCCCACTTAAACACACAAAACCACATTTCTTTGCAGATGAATGCCTCCTACAGGGCTGCAATGCAATCCGTCACCACCACGGGAAGATCCTTTCTTTCTTGAAAGCACAGGAGGGTCTTGGTGGAGGGGGGGTAGCTCTGATAGGGAGCAGACTTGGAGGCAGAGTCTAAGTCATTTTATTATGCCTGGCTGTTCACCATATTATCCATCTGCCACTCCAAAGTCAACAATGATAGGTCTGCTTGTGATGAACCCTTCTACAGATCCTGATCAATGAACCAATCTGCTGATCATCAGATGTCTCTGTGCAATGTTATACTAGTGTTTGGGCTGATAAAAAGTGTCCCTTTGAACTTAGGAGCCTGTTATTTATCTCTTTTCCTTTAAGATATAGATTTTTTTAAATGTATTTTTTTTAGTTAAATTTTTCATGTTTCCAAATGTATTTGTATAGTTTTATGTTTGATTTTAATTGTTATTGTGTATATATATATATTTAAGTTATCAATTTATAAAAGAACTTTCCGTCAAAATGTAATGTTTTTATTTTATTTTCATATATTATTAGTAGTAGTAGTTGTAGTAGTAATATCATCATCATCATATTAGTGTTATTTATATGTAAACATATAGATTTTTTATCCAAAGAGAAATTACTCGATCGACTCTAATGTCCTTATACGGCCCCAGGGGTGGATTGGCCATAGACCTTACAGGGCAATTTCTCAGTGGGCCGATGCCCAGGGGGCTCCCCAAGCCCTCCTATCTGCTGCTGGTCGGGTACATATAGACCTCTCAGTGGTAATTGCAGTGAGAATTGGGTACTCATGTTCCCGTCTCGTTGGGTACATGAGTTGTGGCCCACATCTCACCTCCTAAACCCCCTCCTCCATACCTTAATCAATGGCGACTGGAGGGGGAGGGCAGAAAATGGCAGATATTAATGGCCACCACAGAGGGACAACTTTTGGGGCAGTATATTGTGCTGCACTGTGGTATTTGGTTCTACTGGGACGGTATTTTGTGCTATGGTATTGCTGACCCAGTCTACTTGTGTTGCCCTAACTTCTGTCAATTTGGACCCCCCAACAATATGGGGCGACTTTTAGTTTTCTTTTCCAGGGCCAGTTTAAGTTCCCAGTCCTCCCTTGTACAGCCCTCACAATATATTTTTCACCCACCGGTCATTTCTCATTACTTTGTCCAAAACACTTTATTTGGCATAAATTGGACCTGCTAGGAGGAGAATTATCCAATATCCTGGATTACTGGATGGTTATAAAAAAAAGTGTAAAAAACTTGTAAATGCAAAGATCTTCTCAGTCTTTAGTTTTTGTGTAATTCTATATTATATTGTAGTTCTTACTTTGAAAGCCAGGTCATCATACTTTCTGGCTTATCTAGTGCCAGATAAAAGGAATTTCACTGTTTATGTCCAGATAACATCACAAGGAGCAATTTGTATATGACTAAGGGAATATACTTCACAGGGAATTATCTATCATTCAAGAGTTTTCAAGTTACCAAATGCATGTTATAATTACACTGAAAGACAAAAAATAGATTTAAAAAATAACCTGTCATCAAGGTTAGGCCGCATGCAAATTACCGTAAGTGTTTAGCGGTCCTCTGTCCGCGGATCTGCAAAACACAGATACCGGCCATGTGCACGCCACATCACGGTGCGGACCCATTGACGTCGATGGGTCCATGTTCAGCATGTTGCAACCAAGTATAGGACACAGAGGTGGGCGAACACTGATGCTTTTCCGGATCATGATGCAGCATGCATGTGGCCAGCATTTATGTTTTGTGGATCTGCAGTTTGCAGACTTAAAACACTTACATTCGTGGGCATGAGGCCTTAGGCTCATAAACTGCAACCAACTTGTTATCCAGAACGGTGACAGATTCACAATGATGTTTTAGTCAGGAAAATATTTTTGATACTGACGAGTCATGGGGGAGGAGAAACACCTTGGGAGAGTCATGGTGGCCAGTCCCTCGGAGTTCCTTTATTCAATGATGTCTCTCAGACTGGGGACATCATTATAAGCCATTGGTATCTGGTGCATGCACAGTGCAGCTCTCTTCATTGCCCTGGAGATGACTTGTTGTCATGCCCCACTCTGACGATGTGCGGAGGTCGGCAAGGATAGCAGCACGAGTTTAGTGTTGTTTTGGTGCCATCCTGGATCCGCCTCTCATCAGGTGCACTGGGCGGAGTCATTAGTTTAAATGGCCTCCAGCCAAGTGTTCTGAGCGGATTATACTAATCATTGTGGTCTGGGAAGCTTGGAGGGAAGGTTGGCTGCAGGGGCGTAGCTAGAAATGACTGGGCCCCATAGCAAAAAAAATTATGGGCCCCCCCTCCCGGATCTCCCACCCCCACATACCTATTGGACCTCCCACCCCTTCCAGAGCTCCCACCCAAACACCCCTTCAGGACCTCCCACCCCATCCCCCCCAAGTGTCGTCCACAGATCCCCCCTTAAGTGTCGTCCACAGATTCCCCCCCTTCAGTGTCGTCCACAGATCCCCCTTTAGTGTTCTCCACAGATCCCCCCTTTAGTGTCCTCCACAGATCCCCCCTTTAGTGTCGTCCACAGATCCCCCCTTTAGTGTCGTCCACAGATCCCCCTTTAGTGTCGTCCACAGATCCCCCCTTTAGTGTCGTCCACAGATCCCCCTTTAGTGTCGTCCACAGATCCCCCCTTTAGTGTCGTCCACAGATCCCCCCTTTAGTGTCGTCCACAGATCCCCCCTTTAGTGTCGTCCACAGATCCCCCCTTTAGTGTCGTCCACAGATCCCCCCTTTAGTGTCGTCCACAGATCCCCCTTTAGTGTCGTCCACAGATCCCCCCTTTAGTGTCGTCCACAGATCCCCCCTTTAGTGTCGTCCACAGATCCCCCTTTAGTGTCGTCCACAGATCCCCCTTTAGTGTCGTCCACAGATCCCCCTTTAGTGTCGTCCACAGATCCCCCCTTTAGTGTCGTCCACAGATCCCCCTTTAGTGTCGTCCACAGATCCCCCCTTTAGTGTCGTCCACAGATCCCCCCTTTAGTGTCGTCCACAGATCCCCCCTTTAGTGTCGTCCACAGATCCCCCCTTTAGTGTCGTCCACAGATCCCCCCCTTCAGTGTCGTCCACAGATCCCCCCCTTCAGTGTCCTCCACAGATCCCCCTCTTCAGTGTCCTCCACAGATCCCCCCTTCAGTGTCCTCCACAGATCCCCCCTTCAGTGTCCTCCACAGATCCCCCCTTCAGTGTCCTCCACAGATCCCCCCTTCAGTGTCCTCCACAGATCCCCCCTTCAGTGTCCTCCACAGATCCCCCCTTCAGTGTCCTCCACAGATCCCCCCTTCAGTGTCCTCCACAGATCCCCCCTTCAGTGTCCTCCACAGATCCCCCCTTCAGTGTCCTCCACAGATCCCCCCCTTCAGTGTCCTCCACAGATCCCCCTTCAGTGTCCTCCACAGATCCCCCCTTCAGTGTCCTCCACAGATCCCCCCTTCAGTGTCCTCCACAGATCCCCCCTTCAGTGTCCTCCACAGATCCCCCCCTTCAGTGTCCTCCACAGATCCCCCCCGTTCAGTGTCCTCCACAGATCCCCCCCTTCAGTGTCCTCCACAGATCCCCCCTTCAGTGTCCTCCACAGATCCCCTCTTCAGTGTCCTCCACAGATCCCCCCTTCAGTGTCCTCCACAGATCCCCCTTCAGTGTCCTCCACAGATCCCCCCTTTAGTGTCGTCCACAGATCCCCCCTTCAGTGTCCTCCACAGATCCCCCCTTCAGTGTCCTCCACAGATCCCCCCTTCAGTGTCCTCCACAGATCCCCCCTTCAGTGTCCTCCACAGATCCCCCCTTCAGTGTCCTCCACAGATCCCCCCTTCAGTGTCCTCCACAGATCCCCCCTTCAGTGTCCTCCACAGATCCCCCCTTCAGTGTCCTCCACAGATCCCCCCTTCAGTGTCCTCCACAGATCCCCCCTTCAGTGTCCTCCACAGATCCCCCCCTTCAGTGTCCTCGCACAGATCCCCCCTTCAGTGTCCTCCACAGATCCCCCCCTTCAGTGTCCTCCACAGATCCCCCCCCTTCAGTGTCCTCCACAGATCCCCCCCTTCAGTGTCCTCCACAGATCCCCCCCTTCAGTGTCCTCCACAGATCCACCCCCTTCAGTGTCCTCCACAGATCCCTCCTCAGTGTCCTCCACAGATATCCCCCCCACCTCGAGCCGCTTCCTAGCTAATTTATTCACTGCACTTGCCTCTGTGAAATTGAAGAGAAGCGCCGTAATCTCGCACAGGCGCACTGGCAGAGGCCAGGAAGACGGTGCATGCGCACTTCGAGGCCTCTGCCAGTGCTCCTGTGCGAGATTACGGCGCTTCTCTTCAATTTCACAGAGGCAAGTGCAGTGAATAAATTAGCTAGGAGGCGGCGCTGGGCGGGGAGATTGCAGGCACAGGCAGCATCGCTTTGCTGCCTGTGCCGTTCGCAGCGCGCCCTGCGCTGATAAAGTTCGGTCACTGCGTGGGCCGCATGAGACGGCTTCGCGGGCCGCATTTGGCCCACGGGCTGTAGGTTGGGCATCACTGTACTATACTGTATATGTGTGATGTAACTCTGTTGAGTTCTAATGTTGGCTGAAGGATCATTCAGCCAACAGTTATCTCTCCCTATCCTCCCATACATATGCATTGTTAGCTTGGCCAAGAACAGATATGGAAATGAGCAGATATGCATCGCATTGTAACATTTCACTCTTTGTAGGAACCATCAGAGCAGGGTACAAGGATGGAGTATTCTGTCAGTGGAATATATACAGAGGGAAATCCGCTTGCTGATTTTATGTACATTAGTGCAGTATATGACATTCTCTCATTGTGCAAATCTGATTGTTAGGATGACTTCCATGTTACCAGCGTATGGGAATCCACAGTCCCACTAATGCAGATCTGCTTCATGAACAATATTATAGGTATCGTTGACTGTTAATTTGGGCATAAAATAAGACATGGATACCAGCCAGGCTCTCATAGTAGTAAGTATTCTGACTATAAAGGGAACTCTAAAGGACACCATAGTGTAGTGACAATACATGCTGATCTCTGTGGTCTGTCCCTTATGGATTTGTATATTGGTTTTTAACTTACATGCACATGTTATACGCCCCAGTTCCGGCCCCCTCTCCACCGCCTACCTCATCTTCTGCGTTCTGCTCGTGCAGCAGTGCGCCTCGGGCCCGCCTACTCCAGTCCTGACCTGACTACTCCTTCCTTGGCTTCCCCCCCAGCCAGGCCCGAGTCGCGGACCGCCCAAGCCCCGCCCACTACAGCCACGGACCGCCCAAGCCCCGCCCACCTGGCTGCCTGGCTGTGTAAAAAATAAATAAAAAAATGAATGCAGTCCGGGATGGGCCCCCAGTGGCGTAGGGCCCCATAGCCACTGCTATGGTTGCTATGGCAATCCCTACGCCACTGGTTGGCTGTCTGTTCCTGCTCTCGAAGATAAGTGTCATTTCTAGTTTGGTTGTTTGTGTCATCTATCCCATCCAGGTTCTGTGCGAGCAGGCTGATCCTATTTCCCCACTTCACCATCTCAGGGAATTCAGGGTTTTGTCAGCCCAGGGCTGGAGGACACATCACACCTACCTTCAGAGGCGTAACTAGAACTGACTGGGCCCCATAGCAAATTTTTGTACGGGGCCCCCCACACACACTTCTTCACAAAGACTTTTTATTTACTGTATTTACTGTCATTTTTAGCACGACTTTGTTTTTTGACATTTCCAGTTGCTGACGGAGTTTATATTCAACTCAACCCCTTTAAAACCTGCGCTGCAATTGTAATAGACTAGTCTGATTTACCTTTACATATCCACAAGTATTTTAGCCTCTGTACCTTTCATACTACAGCCATGGACGCACTCTCCACATACATGGACGCACTCTCCACATACATGGACGCTGTCATACACGCACTCTCCACATACATGGACGCAGTCATACACGCACTCTCCACGTACATGGACGCAGTCATACACGCACTCTCCACATACATGGACGCTGTCATACACGCACTCTCCACATACATGGACACAGTCATACACGCACTCTCCACATACATGGACGCACTCATACACGCACTCTCCACATACATAGACGCAGTCATACACGCACTCTCACCATACATGGACACAGTCATACACGCACTCTCCACATACATGGACGCTGTCATACACGCACTCTCCACATACACGGACGCAGTCATACACACACTCTCCACATACATGGACACAGTCATACACGCACTCTCCACATACATGGACGCTGTCATACACGCACTCTCCACATACATGGACGCTGTCATACACGCACTCTCCACATACATGGACGCAGTCATACACGCACTCTGCACATACATGGACGCTGTCATACACGCACTCTCCACATACATGGACGCTGTCATACACGCACTCTCACCATACATGGACGCAGTCATACAAGCACTCTCCACATACATGGACGCACTCATACACGCACTCTCCACACACATGGACGCAGTCATACACGCACTCTCACCATACATGGACGCAGTCATACACGCACTCTCCACATACATAGACACACTCATACACGCACTCTCCACATACATGGACGCTGTCATACACGCACTCTCTGCATACATGGACGCAGTCATACACGCACTCTCCACATACATGGACGCAGTCATACACGCACTCTCCACATACATGGACGCACTCATACACGCACTCTCCACATACATGGACGCAGTGATAGAAACACTCTCCACGTACATGGACGCAGTCATACACGCACTCTCCACATACAGGGGCACACTTATACACACAGTCACCACATACATGGACGCACACATATACAATACACATATATAGACACCCAGCTTTCCTGCTGTGCCTCTCCCCCATACTCTAATGCCTCTGCACTTGTGCCATGCAGGATAGCAGGGAAGCTGGATGACATCTCATGATATAATTCACCCAGCTTTCCTACTGTACTGCAGGTCACATGTGTACAGTCTGGGAAAGCTGAATATAACCCCAGTTCCCCTGCCACTCACATCACTGGTGCAGTTGTGGCAATCCAACTGGTGTTCAGCATGCTGGGCAGGGAAGGTTCAACTTCAGGCAGCAGGAATCGCGGGCAGAAAAGGGGGCGGGGCTATTATAGCTCCGCCCACATCGGGCCGTCCTGTTGCTGGTCACTGTCATGCTGATGTCACTGATGTCAGGTCAGTGACAGAGCGACTCAGATAGAGATAGCGCTAATCTGACTGGCGCCAGTGCAGCAGCACTCCCTCTCCCTCTCTAGTCCCTCCACAACAGGTGGTCCGGACGGGCCCCCAGTGGCGTAGGGCCCCATAGCCACTGCTATGGTTGCTATGGCGATCCCTACGCCACTGCCTACCTTCAAGGTCTGCTGTGGGCTGAGCAGTGCAGGGAAAGAGGTCAGGGATTAGCTAGGAGGTGACCCTTCCCCTGTCTCTCGTCCAGAGCCTGGTTGGTGCGTTATCTGTTATACTGAGTGCACGTCCGCCGTGACACTTGTAATGAATTACGGCGCACTTACACTCAGTGGAGGTGAAGCCTCCATGGTATGAGGACGAGGGATTGCTATTGCGATCATTACAGCTGAATTGTTTCTGGGCAGCAGATCGCTGTTTAACCAGCACGATCTGCTGCCCAGAAGCGATTATTTAGGTGCCTGAAAGTCAGGATCACCCGATGAACGAGCATTTCGCAGAACCTGCACAGGCAGATTGTCAGGAATGAGCATTTGCAGGAACGTTCATTCCTGATAAACTACCCAAACATCTGCCCTTCTTAAATCCACATTTACTTGCTGGACATCAATCAAGCCAGAAGGGGAATAGGTGTGGCACTTCCATGAAGAAGTTCCTCCTCCATGACTCTTGAACACCACTAGAATACAGCAATCAAACTTCAAAGGATAGGGATGCTCAACCTGCGGCCCTCCAGCTGTTATAAAACTACAACTCCCACCATGCCCTTCTGTAGGCTGATAGCTGTAGGCTGTCCAGGAATGATGGGAGTTGTAGTTTTGCAACAGCTGGAGGGCCGCAGGTTGAGCATGCCTGGCTAAGGAGATAAGATGAAACGATCCTGGATTACATATTAGTGGTAGTTTTGAGGGGTGGGGGGTGGGGTAATCCTGATGACATGGTCCCTTTAAAACATAGCCCATAAATTAAATACTAAAATTTATATTGTAAATCATGAGGCACAATCTGCTGCACAGGTCAGATTTACCAAAAGATAGTCTGATAATTTAGGCTCATATGGTCCATATTACAGACCCAGGTTGTACACGGCCATGTGATTATACTGTTATATATACTATTATACCTCTTTGTGCCTCTGATGTTATAAATCATTCCATGCGCCATAGTTTTCCTATAGAGGAGAAAAGGTGCCTTTTAAAGGCATCGTATGCCAGCACGCAGAGGGGCAGGGTGTAAAACAGCATAAACCTACAGGCAGTCTAAAGATGGGCCAAATTAGGCACATGTTGGATGATAAATGCTTAACTTTACACCACCTATTATTTGCCTTACTTTGTGACACTTTTTGGTGCAATTTTAACCCTTTGGTACCACCCCTTTTTCAAGCGGCTCAGCGGGTACATGCCAATCCTGCACACATGACCACTGTGGCCAGTGATTGACTGCAGCGGTCACATGAGTGGAAACAGCACAACATGACTTCTAATCCTGTGGGGACTGGAAATGGCAGGGACAGGAGTAGTGCCAGTGGATCAACATGACCTCCCTCCTGCCTTCTTAATTCAAGCAGATTTAACATGTCGTTAGATGCTGAAGCCATTGTTGCGTGTGAACAGGAATCAGCTGTCAGCCTAAGAGTGATTGGCCTCCCAAGGTTAGATTCCGGTTCATGTTACAAAGAATGAATTTGCATCATTTCCAGTCATAATTCATAAAATATTATTAAACCATCCTAGAATTCTACATCAACCAACTTTGAACTGCAGTTTTTTCACAATTAGTATATCAGAAGAGAAGCAAATCCATTACACTGAACAATACATTCACCAAAAGTAACATTTTCTAGCTGAATAATGTAGAATGATTAGCCTTAGGAATGCTACATATAGAAAATGCACACAAAGAAATATTTCAACATCCCCCTTCCTTCATCTCCTTCTTTCTGTTGATCCAATTTTGTCTCATATTACAGCTGAAACTAATAAATATATAAAGAAATCTTCTCTATGTGACACTGGAATATAGCCATGTCCCCCTCCTCCTCACAATGTTATATCTGGCTGTAAGACAACTGGCTGGAGCATGAACCTCATGACTGTCCTGTCTGCAGTAGGCCACAAATACCTTTAAGATCCGCCTCTTAGATATCCACTTCCACCTTCAGTTGGTCTCCTGCAGGAGATTAAAGAAGTTTTCAGCATAGCTCATTAATATCTGATCAGCAGGAGTCCAACTGTCCCCGCTGATTATCTGTTGGAAGGGGACAAGGATCTCTGGCGAGTGCAGCATCCTCTTCCTTGGCCTGTGACGTCATGTTCTGGCCATTATGCAGCTCAGTCCCATTCAAGTGAATGCAATGCTGCAATACCTAACACAGCCACTATACAATTTATGGCACTGCGCTTGGTATACTATGAAGAGGTTGCATTGAGTGAGCACCAAGGCCTTTTGAAACAGCTGATCGACTGGGATGCTGAGAGTCAAGTATTCACCAATCTGATATTGATGATTTGTATCTGATTCAGGATTCGTGGGATTCTATATCTCCTTATACTGCACTTAGTATTAACCAATAGGCCTGACAGAACAACAGACCTGCAGGTTGGTGGACACCTGGGAAATAGTGACCATAAAGTAATAACCTTCCAATTATCATTCAAAAGAGCGTTTCTACAGGGAGGAACAAAAATACCAAACTTCAAAAAAGCTAAATTTAGCCAACTAAGAGGCCATAGGCCTAACTAACTGGGACAAAGTCCTCAAAAAAATAAAATACAGCCACAAAATGGGATATCTTTAAAAACATCCTAATCTCATTGTGAGAGGTACATACCATATGGGAATAAAAGGTTAAGGAACAAAAAGAAACCAATGTGGATAAATAGAACTGTAAAGAAAGCAATAAAAAAAACAAGGAAAAAAATAGAGCATGTAAAAAACAAATAAAAGCGGCCAAACTAGAGACTGAGAGATTAATTGCCAAAGAGAGTAAAACTAACCCTAAAATGTTCTTCAATTATATAAATGTTAAAAAGTATAAATCTAAAGGTGTCGGCAATTTAAAGAGTAATGAGTGGGGATTTGCAGAGAGCGACGAGGAGAAAACAAAGCTGTTAAATATTTTTTTTCTCCAATGTATTCACTGAGGAAAATAAACTGTCAGATGACATGCAGAATGTAAAAATAAATTCCCCATTAAAAGTGTCCTGTCTGACCCAGGAAGAAGTACAACAGTGACTTAAAAAGATTAAAATAGACAAATCGCCAGGACCGGAAGGCATACACCCCCGTAACCTAAGGGAATTAAGTAATGTCATAGACAGACCCTTATTTCTGATATTTGCGGACTCTATACTGACAGGGAATGTCCCACAGGATTGGCGCATGGCAAATGTGGTGCCAATATTCAAAAAGGGGCCAAAAACAGAGCCTGGAAACTATAGGCCGGTAAGTTTAACATCTGTTGTGGATAAACTCTTTGAAGGTTTTCTGAGAGATGCTATCTTAGAGCAACGCCATATCAGCATGGCTTCATGAGGGATCGGTCATGTCAAACTAATTTAATCAGTTTCTATGAGGAGGTAAGTTCTAGACTGACAGCGGCGAATCAATGGATGTCGTATATCTGGACTTCTCCAAAGCATTTGACACTGTACCACATAAAAGGTTAGTATATAAAATGAGAATGCTCGGACTGGGAGAAAACGTCTGTAAGTGGGTAAGTAACTGGCTCAATGATAGAAAACAGAGGGTGGTTATTAACGGTACACACTCAGATTAGGTCACTGTCACTAGTGGGGTACCTCAGGGATCAGTATTGGGCCCTATTCTCTTCAATATATGTATTAATGATCTTGTAGAAGGCTTGCATAGTAAAGTGTCAATTTTCGCAGATGACACTAAATTGTGTAAAGTAATTAACACTGAAGAGGACAGTATACTACTACAGAGGGATCTGGATAGATTGGAGGCTTGGGCAGATAAGTGGCAAATGGGGTTTAACACTGACAAATGTAAAGTTATGCACATGGGAAGGAATAATGCAAGTCACCCGTACATACTAAATGATAAAACACTCGGTAACACTGACATGGAAAAGGATCTAGGAATTTTAATAAACAGCAAACTAAGCTACAAAAACCAGTGTCAGGCAGCTGCTGCCAAGGCCAATAAGATAATGGGTTGCATCAGAAGGGGCATAGATGCCCGTGATAAGAATATAGTCCTACCACTTTACAAATCGCTAGTTAGACCATACATGGAGTACTGAGTACAGTTCTGGGCTCCTGCAAACAAGGCAGACATAGAGCTGGAGAAGGTCCAGAGGAGGGCAACTAAAGTAATAACTGGAATGGGGCAACTACAGTACCCTGAAAGATTATCAAAATTAGGGTTATTCACTTTAGAAAAAAGACGACTGAGGGGAGATCTAATTAATATGCATAAATATATCAGGGGTCAGTACAGAGATCTATCCCATCATCTATTTATCCCCAGGACTGTGACTGTGACGAGGGGACATCCTCTGCGCCTGGAGGAAAGAAGGTTTGTACACAAACATAGAAGAGGATTCTTTACGGTAAGAGCAGTGAGACTATGGAACTCTCTGCCTGAGGAGGTGGTGATGGTGAGTACAATAAAGGAATTCAAGGGGGGCCTGGATGTATTTCTGCAGTCTAATAATATTACAGGCTATAGTTACTAGAGGGGGGTCGTTGATCCAGGGAGTTATTCTGATTGCCTGATTGGAGTCGGGAAGGAAATTTTTATTCCCCTAAAGTGGGGAAAATTGGCTTCTACCTCACATATTTTTTGTTTTTGTTTGCCTTCCTCTGGATCAACTTGCAGGTTAACAAGCCGAACTGGATGGATAAATGTCTTTTTTCGGCCTTATGTACTATGTTACTTATGGAGAGTGCCTAATCGACATGAGGAGTCATAGACCAGGCAATGCTCTTCTGGAATTCTAGGAAGATGGTATGCAAATCAGCTCTTAGCAAGCCTGCCTCTATTGCTACCAGATGTAAGGTAGCTTTCCTAGAAATTAATGTTTAGGCCTTGAGACATTAATTAAGCCAGTACCTCATCTGCAGACAGCTGTTTCGGGAGCATCTAGAAAACCCTACAGAATGACAATGGCAAGAACATTATATCCTACTTATTTTTACAATTTATTATTAGGTTTAGGGTTCCATTAAAGTTCTAAGATGTATTAAATGCTCGTAAGCTGCAAATAAAAATTTAAAAAATGTTCAGTCCTAGATACTGTATGTGGAAAATTCAAATGTCATTTTGCTGTGTACCACCCTACAGGCAGCTTTAGACGGGCAGATATTTTACCACCATGACTAGCCAAGGAGATGTCTGCTGATACCTCTTTGTTAGTTCTTCCATACTTTACTATGCATAGTCCAGGTGGCAAATTGGTGAAAAAACACATAAAGCTATTTGTGGTCAATTTTTTTGTTTCTATATATATAAGGTTTACATTTTCTTATTACACATAAAAAAAGAAAACCACTGAATATCATAATTCACTGATCTGTCATGGTAGTAGGTATTACAAGGTGCTTTTGGGGTTTTGTCTAAGGTAGTGCCACTACCATTACCTCTTGCTATCTGTAGAAGGCTGTTGGGATCAGTAAGACACTGCAGATGGTATGAGTGGCTGTATGACGGATAATTGAGGAGAACATGTACAATTCTCTGTTTATGTCTTATACAGTAGCTGGTTTAATAAAGTGGTCCCCAACAAGAGACCTCTACTGACAAGCTATGCATGATTGTCTCTTCAAGCAGAGAAGAAATTCATGCTAGGTGCATCCTTATAGAAAGAAGAAACTGCAAAATCTCCTCTTAAGTTCCTCTACTGAAGAGACACCATATTACCAAATCAGGGTACAGACATTACTCTACTTAATAAGCTAAACTAAAGCTATAAGAACTCTTTAAAGGGGTTCTACAACTGCGATGCCACTATAGAAATAAAGTTTGTTGACTATAATATTGTATCTGGTCACATTTCCTAATATTTTTCATAAAAACTTGGACTTTGGGAGCAGAATACTAGGACTATGTCACGTTATTCAAATTGATGATATTTAGCATTGTTGGACATGTTGTAGATATCTTTCAATTGAATGATGTTCAGTAGTGAACTTTATTGGAAGTTGGAACATGGAGTGGGTTGGAGAAAATAATTCATTTTATGGCAAACTTAGAAGGTCTACTTGAGATCTTTTTTCCTATCCCTCCAAAATGGGTCCCCTATAAAAAAAAAACTAACAAACAAACAAAAAACTTTACTTCCTCTTCACCCTCTCAACCACTCTGTTGTGAAACATGATGTGACAACTAGTGGTGTTTCATCTATAGTGCTGCCATCCGGGATGGTTGCCATAGTCATGTAAAGAGCAAAGCAGAAGGACTTGAACCACCAATGGTCAGAATTGGGTGAAAATTGTAGTAGGAATATTGCACATTTTCATTCTTTCATGTATGAATGACTGCTTTTGGAGAGAGAAAAAAATAAGATCTCAGACAACTACCTTTAAGTCCAGTTCCAGTTCTGTAGTATACTGTTTCCCCCAGACAATAAAGAAAGTGGAACAGCTGAGAAACTGATCTTCAAAAGCAAAGTAATCATAGCACCTGTATTACTTGCATCACTGGTTCTTAAAGGGACAGCCCTTCCACTCTCAGCACGCCCGCCACTCCACACTGCATAACTAAACACAAGCTGTCAGTGATGTTGAAGACAGAGCTGCTGTGCCAAAGCCTGAGGGCAAAGCTACAGGGCTGCATGCCAGTTTCTTTCTGTCACAGTCCTTTGGAAAAATGGCTTCAAGGCTTATATGACTTAGGTTTTATTGTTGTTTTTCAGTTTTTACAATGTGTTAATATTCATTTGACGAGTGCTAAGCTGTGTACTTGTATGGAAGGAACGTATGGATTTGTGCACAGACAGGTGAATGTGCCCATTGTATTGATTTGTTGGCACTTTATAATAGATTCAATTTTTCATCTGTTTTTGGAAGGGTCTATTAGGGTAGAGCCAAACGTTCAGGGTTTTGGTGCGGTATTTGAAGCCAAAATGAGGAGTGGATGATAGGAGAGAAAAAGTTAGTACAGACCCTACTTCAGTTTTTTTCATCCACGGTAGGTATTGGCTTGAAGAACTGTATCACGTGTGGCCGTTCCCTTAGGCTAGTTTCACACCTGAGCTAATGCGATCTAGCAGGCTGTTACGGCAGGGGAACACCCTGTCGGAGTTAACCATACCTAGCCTAGCCGGATAAGGCCGAGCCTGTTGGCTGTAATGGGATCGGGTGGGGATCTGGCCGTTTTCTGGCATGATTGCCGCGTTTTGGCTGCACAGAAACTGGTGTACCCACGTGTTTTTTTTCTGTCCGAATCCCAACATTCAAGCAGGACACAGTCTGAAAATTCATGGGATCAAATTATAGGCAAGAGGCTCTGGTGGTGCACGGCCCTATCCAGCTTGGCCGTATATGGTGAACTCTGCTGGAACAGCCTGTCTGATAGCTTTAGGCCGCTTTCACAGGAGCGAGTTCAACGCATTGAACTCGCAGAGTGTGTCTGCGAAAGCTCCCACACTGACCTCCTTTGTACTGACGTGGAAGCATAGTATTATACTGACATAATGCTGTCTGTGTTATACAATACATTCCAGGACTCTAAGGGTTGCAAAGCATCATAAATGAATATAATGCAACCCCCGTCAGTGCTAGGGAGGTCAGCACGGCAGCTTCCGCAGACTCACGCTGCAAGTTCAATGCGTTGAACTCGCTCTTGTGAAAGCGGCCTTAGTGTATGTGTGAAAGTAGCCCTAGACTACCTGCACACGATGCATATTTGGATGCAGAAAACACAACAACCGCATATAAATCCACACTATTTATCAGTTTTGGTGCATTGTTTATGCATTTTCGTAGCGGATTTTGTTGTGGATTTTATTTTTATATTATCAACTCTATTGTAGCCTTTGGGGAAATACCACTGTACACACGGTGTGGAATTGCACAAACGATCGACATGCTGCGGAATCCGTTCGGCAGGTCAATTTCAGCATGGAGCTAAATACGCAAAGTGTACATGAGATTTGTCAGGTCTTGTTCACTTTGCTGGTACTGATTTAGGCTTCATTCACATTTCTGTTTTTCACTGATGTGTGATGTCTGCATTTTCCTTGGGCTGAACATTGTCCATTGATTTTAAAGAGGACCTTTCATTACAATAAAAAATCTAAACTAAGCAAACAGACATGGAGAGCGGCGCCCAGGGATCTCCCTGCACTTACTATTATCCCTGGGCGCCGCTTCGTTCTCCCGGTATAGGCTTGGGTATCTTCAGATTTTCGGCTCAACTGGGAGGAGCCTGCTGGCATCTCCTTCTCCCAGGCTGTAGCGCTGGCCAATCGCAAGCGCTCAGTTCATAGCCTGGGAGAAGGAGACGCCGGCAGGCTCCTCCCAGTTGAGCTGAAAATCTGAAGATACCCAAGCCTATACCGGGAGAACGGAGCGGCGCCCAGGGATAATAGGAAGTGCAGGGAGATCCCCGGGCGCCGCTCTCCATGTCTGTATACTTAGTTTAGATTTTTTATTGTAATGAAAGGTCCTCTTTAATGTGTCTGTTCACACAAAAGTATTGCACTACTTTGGTCTGTGATATGGACTAAATGGGCCCATTGTAGTCTACGGGTCTTTGAAAAAAAGATGAACACAACACGGATGGCTTTTCACTGACCACTGGTAGGAGATGATTTGGAAATGAATCCGTGTCCGTGGTATACGGATGATACACGGAGGGCAAAAAACAGACACATGCACCAAACGCAAACATCTTCACTGACTGATATTTTCACAAATGTCATACACACACGGAAATGTGAATGAGGCCTTATGCTGTCATTTTTTCCACACGAAAATCCACGTGGAAAAACCGCACATAATCCTTAACATGTATAGATCCCCTTAAGGTGCCTGTACACATTACATGGGGTCTTTGATGTTATTTGTAAAGCCAAAACCAGGTTTAAAGGAGAAAAAACATATTTTGGTAAATGCTTCTCCTCTTTTTAAATCTGGTCCTAATTTTATCTTAAAAAGCCTGACGGTAATGAGCCCCCTAAATGTCAGAGCTACAACCATCTAGTTCCACTGATGGCCAAATGTTTATTTGACAACATAGTCTTGCATTCATTCTCTGTGAGAAAAGGGAACGATATACAATGATGAATGATGATACATGGCTCTTATCGTCAGAAGCATTCATTACGTGGCACAATTATCAGCCTGATCTTTGAAGCAAGCAGAGATGTTGGACTGTGGGTGGCCGGCTTTATACATGGAATCAACCAACCCTCATGTAGGAGCTTGAGTCAAAATCCGGGGAAGTGATGCAAAATAGCGGAGCAGAAGTACCGTGCTGGATTATAAACATGCACGGGTAAATGGATGGATGAGGCATAGTTACTGTACAGCTCATCATGATGTCGCAATGTGTTAGCTCCATGTCTTTTGCACTTAAAAAGATTTTCCAGGAAACATATTAATGCATAGGTAAGAAATCCATGTATGAACCGTGGAGGATCCTGGGGGTCATCATATGTGGCTGTTCCCTTAGGCCAGTTTCACATCTGAGCTACAGCTATCTGGCAGGCTGTTCCGGCAGAGGAACATCCTGCCGGAGTTCACCATACCCAGCCTAGCCGGATAAGGCCAGTGCACTGCCAGAGCCTATTGACTATAATGGGATTGAGTGGGGATCTGTATGGTTTCTGGCATGAGTGCCCGACACAAAACTGGTGTACCCACAGGTTTATATAATGCGTAGGTAAGAAATCCATGTGTGAGCCGTGTTGGGTCAGACCAGAAGAATGGAGGACCATGGGCCTTAGCTGCACACTTATGGATATGTCCTATTACGTTATGCACTAAAGAAACCATCTCAGCAGTGGTGTAACTAGAAATGACTGCAAATTTTTGAACGGTGCCCCCCCCCCCAGCAACTTTTTTGCAACCCGTTCGCAACCCCATCCTTCCGTGCAACCACCACTCCTATGGCTAGTCAGGATCATTCTCTCAGACGAGGCCCGGCAGCCGATCAGTCCATTTCCTACGGTGTCTCTGTATATAATGTCATTGTATAATACTATTGAGGGGGTCCTGACAATAAAGTCTTTTATTCCTCCTCCCGGGTGGGCCCCTTCTGAGTTCTGGCCCCAATGCAGCCGATTCCCCTGCTTACCCTATAGCTATGTCTATGATGAACCCCAGCTCTGCTACATCTGTTCCTGCAATGTTTTATTCAAATGTTCAGACCCCAAGCACTGAAATAGTCTTTCCGTGAGGTCATGAGCAGACAAAAACCAAATAGCCATAAATATTGTGCAAAGATACAGGTACTTTTGTAAGTTAATGAATCATGATTATTAATTCACCTGACTCTCTATATACTTGCTTAGAGAACTGGATAGAGTAAGATGTCATGCTGTACATTTTGGCTGCAGGGTGATAGAAATCCTGTGGTGTTATTGGAAGAATTTCATCAGCGCTGATGTCATTTGCTGGAATGGTGATAATATGCAGGCTCCCCCTAGTGGTGTGCAGGTACATTACCTCCTAATTATTCCAAGATTTTACTATCCAAAATACTTTTATTACTTAGCCTGGCATAATACAAATGCTATACTAGTGCTACATGGACTCACTGGCACACTAATGAGATTTATCCCTGTACGACAACCTGATTTCAAACAGTATCAGTAGTTTCACTTTAAAGGGGTTGTCCAGTAATAAATAATTTTTTACCGATGCCTGCAGCCTGTCTCTGCTATGGAGAGAGTCATGCTTTTCGGTTATGTTCACATCTGCATTGGAGTCAAGAGTGGTCAGCACTTTCAACCTCGTGGGACGCCCATCAAGGGAAGGAAGAAATTACATAGGCTGACGAAGGCTGGACGGGCCGAAACCGTCCATTGTTACATTGTTACAGAGATGAAATAAAGGATACATGAATTAAAGATCAAGCGCCCGCTCGAATTTATTTGCCACATCTGCATTGGAGGCTTCGTTCTTGGCCTCCATCACAGAATTCGTTAAAAATAGTGGAGAGAAAAGACTTGCATGCATGACTTTATCTGCCTAAAAAGAGGTCTCCTGAACGAGTCCCATTATAGTCAATTGGGTCTGTTCAGCTCCATTTGCCTCAGTTATGTACAAAATCTGGCACTTCTGTTGCTCTGCTCCTATAATGGAGTAGAAAACCAGAAAAAAACTTACTCTGATATGGACAAGGCCTACCTACTCCTCCTTACTCTGGTCCTGTACGCTGTCTCCTGCATGCCCATCTTCTGGTTTACAGTTTACTAGCTTTCTCCCCGGCATTGGTCAGCCAATCACTGACTTTAGTGGTGTGGTCACTGCTGAAACCAGTCATTGGCTGCAGTGGAGCAGGTTACCATGCCCATGCTGGGAAGGAAGTAAACAAGCCAAGGCCTGGATGATGGACACTCTTTCCATAGTGGAATCAGGCTGTGGAAAAACTGGGCTTCACATATAAAAACACAAAGTATTATATTCATGCCCCTCCATACGTCAGGAAACTGGCATCAAAAAGTGACCAAGTTCCATACACACCATGAGTGCGCAAAATGTGACTTTTTGGGGGTTTAAAGACCATCTTGGGGTAGCTATAGTTGTCTCAGAACATTTATTATAATATCTGTGCCGGGAAACTGGTGTAGATTTTAACGGAAATCTACACCAACCTTGCTGGTGAAGATTTCCATTTTGACACATGGACCTGCACAGATTTCCAACAATTACATTTTTTTAATACTTCATCAACTTCTCACCCTCCCATCTTCCCCTGAGACATGTGCAATCCATTGCAATCCATCGCAAATCAGGACCTAAAATATCCCAGTAAGATGCAATAATTATTAAGAGGCTTGCTTTCCTTAATAATTGTGGGACATCTGATGCCAGAGGGGGATAACTTAGGTCATTTAATACAATAAATGTCCCCCAAAATACTTTATGTAAAACGCTAAAGATGGAAATATGCAATCTTAAGTGTAGTGTAAGTTTAGCCTAAACATCCTGTAAACACTGACTATTTCACAAGGAAAGGTTTTCATGACATAAAACTTTTTTTCTATTATTGATTGCATAGAAGCCGTGATGAGTGAATCGCTCAAAATCTACCCAAACAAAATGTGTACCAACTGGCAAAAAATTGTGTATGACACACCAAGGTCTGCTAGGACTCTAGATTTGTTTCTCTTTAGTCTCTCCCTTAAAAAAAAATAAAAAATCACCATTCAAATCACCAAAAATTTCTCTTCAAATGTAACTAAAATTTTTCAAAAATTTGCATCAAATTCGATTAGTTTAGAATTTATGCTCAACTCTTCGCAGAAGTGAATCTCCAAAGTTACATAGTTAATACGGCTGAAAGAAGACATATGTCCATCAAGTTCAACCAAGGGATAGATAGGGATGCGAATCCAAGAAAGGAAGAGAGACTGTTGGAAGATTTACCATCCATTTCTATTGTATGTGATCCACAGCCAGATAACGTTTCTGCCACACACAACTTGGCCCAACGTATTCCTATGGTATCAGAGGGCTATACCTCATTTACTGCATGACCTGCATAAACACTCTATAGGGGGTAACGAAAACCTATGACATCAGAGTCTGACAGTTTATATGGACACAGATAAGGCACTCACTTATACATGTATGTAAAGCACTTCCCAGTATTTGCTGCCTTGTTTTATTTCCGTATGACATCTCATGTGATTTACAGTATGACCACCAAGTATGGTAACATACATTTGGGAGCATAGTTTGGAAATATAATAACCTGCACCAACGCTAAGTGAATAATCCTTAATTAATTCTCACAAATATTCCAGTTTGGAGAAACTGGACACTTAAGTTGCCCAGAAGGCAGAAATAAATATATTGAAAAAAACTACAGTGCCCCCTCCCTCCTTAAAGTCAGACTCCTCCTGAGACAATTTACTGTTTGCAAGGAAACAAAAACAAATGCTAAGGAGGTGAATCACTGTGGGAGGAGAAGAATGGAGACCCACAAAGTCTGAGCAGAAACCATCACTCCTCTGAGCAGCAGGGTGGCTTTGTTTTACAAAGAGGCTCACCAACATTCCTCTTTGGCAATGATGGGGCACAGTTTAGACTACTGACGAAATATATTCTTCCCCTGAGAGCTTGAAGGTAGAGAACTTCCTTCCACCATGTAATTAATTACCAACCTAGAATAACCAACAAGTGATTGCAATGTCTAACCTTGACAGCTTGTTGTATTAGATAAGTAAGACATCAAGACTTGTTTAAAAAGGCAAAAATTACACCAGTGGGCATGGTTGCCAAGGCCATGTGGAATAAACCTGACACATGTAGAAAATGTATGGGCACAATTATTTTTCATTTTTCTTTTCAAATTATATTTGTCCTCCAAAATAGAAAAATGAGAAATAATTGCAAAATTAAATTATTGATATATCTGAAAAATAATATGCACAATGGAAGCTTTTGATGTTCCATTGACTGATGTTCTGAACATACAGCAGATAACCAGCTAATTGAGATTATGACAGTATGTTGGATGAGACTAATGGCATGTGCTGTTCATTTCAATTATGATGGCAGTAATTAGAAACTCTACTTGGGTGTTATTCATCACTGCCTATTATTGCAAATGGTTTTCAGTCTGCCTGGTAACCATATTATGTTGTAAGTTCCGGGCATGCATAGCCAGCAGAAGGGTGTAAATGCCATAGATGCAGCTCATCTGATAGCTGTGGGGGCCCTGCACCTGGCTGGTCACATCACTTGGATGGGGAATCAAAGATTATGGAAAGAAGATTGGGGGAAACCTGTCCATGGTGGTTAGGTGTGTGGGGGAGTCGAGTGTGGAGGCTCCATGTGCCCCCTGGGGTAGCCTTAGGCCATTTATTGACATAAAATAATTCTCATAGGTTAACAGATATTTCCACCAACTACATCATTGATGTCTGTCTAGTTGTCTGGCTATGCTAAACTGCTGCAAGCAATAGGTATGGGCTGAGTAAAAACTTGAAAAAAACGCGGAGTTTTTATTATCAACTATAACGTGAATATGAAGATTTATTCTGCCAAATTCTGCTCTTGAAAGTTCCGAGGGTGGGGCTTGAGTGTGAAGTGTTCCCTGCATTGAGCTGCTTCACAACCCAACCTGGAGACTCCTACAGTTGTCACTCAGAGCGGAGGGAAGGGGCTGTGAAGCAGCTCAACACAAAGAGCAGAGAACATTTCACAGTGATGCTCTGCTTTTAGTGCACTAGAGCAGAATCTGGCAGATTAAAACTTCATATTCACACTAATCCTGATGATAAAGCTCCACAAATCGTTGTCCTGCTCTCCCCAGCTCCTACCAAGAACTGTCAATAGTTTATCATTATCAAAATTGCTGACAAGCTCCCTTTGAAGTGATAGAAGGATAACTGGCTCCCAGACACCTCCATTGCTAAACGTTTGCTTGTTCATTGGGTAATCAGTGGCAGTATTCCACTGCCTGATCATCACTAACGAGTGTTCATAAAAATGCTTGTTAGCGATGATCTTAGCTCAGACCATTAACTCAGACCATTACCTGACTTTTTCACTTTAAAACTTAAAAAAAAATATATATTTGTTGGCGGAAATAGAATTTTATTTTAATAGAACAAGGGGGAGTCTGTTCAGTGCTTGGACTGGTCAAATCCATTTTTTAGGATCCAAGCTTTTCACAACATTAGATGTTGAGGGCAACATCTGGTAGCAAGTCAATGAGTTCCTTTAGATTCGTCAGTATCCTATAAAATTGAACCAACTGGTTCAAGCTGGCCAAACACATCCGATACGGTAACTGTCAGCCGAACAACTGCCCCACGCATATGCACCTCTGGTGATGACTTATTTCCTCTGAGAAAAAAACTTTGAGCAGATGAAATTCAACATTTTTAATGACATCTGGTGTCAGATGAAAGTTGGGAGGCCTCCTATACAAAAGATGGTCAGCCTGTCCCACCCAAATCAGGGGATTCAGGCGACATTAATTTAAAGGGTTGTTACAGGATTAAAGGGACTATTCTTGGCCAGATAATCGCTAACAAGCATTCATCTGGCGGGGTGTAACAGTGCCGCCGTTTACCCGATAAACGGTCGAAGCGCTCATTTATTGGGTAATAGCATCATTCATGCAGTCACAAAAACGGTTGTTTGCCGGCAGCTGATCATGCTGTTTAGAGACAAAGTTTTAGAGTGAAGTTTTAGAAAATTCGATTTGGCTGCTTCGCCGAATTTTACCCAAAAATTTGCTTTGTGACAATTTTTTTTTGTAAGTAAGATTAATAATGTAATAATGCCGCCCCCCATAATCTGAGAGTAAAAACAGTGTAAAGTTAACATAAATTTTTTTTAAATCAAACTTACCTCCTCCATTTGCTCCCGATCGGCCGGCCGCCGCCATCTTGCTTGAAGATCTGGGGCAAAGTCTCGCACAGCCCAAGATCATATGTCACGTCGCACAGAATTTCAGCCAAGATCTTCAATCAAGATGGCAACGGCTGTCCCGTTGCGAGCAAATGGAGGAGGTAAGTATGTTTTTTTTTGTTTTTTTACACTATTTCAGGCTGAATTGATTCGCTACCACAAAGCACGAGGAAATTCGGCTTCGCTGCAAATAAAAATTATCCTAAAATTCAATTCGCTCATGCTGTTTCTGTGTATGGGGACAAGTTATGGCATTAGTGATTGTCCCTCCTTATACTGTGGAGGAGATTGTTTCATGTAAATACAGCGGTCTCCTTCACTGACGAGCAATCGCCTGCAAAATTGGCCTGTGTAAATGGGCCTTCAGGGCTGTATTACACCAACAGATTATCTGACCGATATCTGACTATTATCTGTCCAATTAGACCAATAGTTAGTGTGTATAACAAAAGACCTGTGTATGTAATAGGCCATCTGACCAATGATTGGTCATAAAATCTGTCAGATAATCTGTTGGTGTAATAGAGCCCTTAGATATTGATGACCTACCATCAGTATAGGTCATTAATATCAGCACCAGAGACTATACAGTGTGTGGAGGTGGAAGCAAACAGCTCAGTACACTGTGTAACAGCCATGGCTGGGTACGGTGGTCATCGAAATCTGTAGCCCAGACAACTCTTATAATGTGTATGGCTTTGAGTCTCATTTGACACGCTGAAAGAGCAGACAGATTTGGACACGTGACCTCACTGACTATATATCTGTACCACATTGTGCAGACAGGTCCATTTACAACTATGGTTATCTACAGCAAAAGATAAGAAAAACATAAACCAAAGATAAAGAGAACAGAAAGGCATCATTAACTGGGGTGAATATAAACAGTAGCGTGATGAAATTCTGCTATATTGTCCATGAACATATCATGAATATCGGCTGGACTTCAAATATTTAAGCACAGGAAAGCGAAGGAGAGCCTGTGGACAAGCAATTGGTAGACAAGGTTACTAGCGGTTCTTTTTGTGAATTACTGTTCACTGGCATCAGGCATATTGGAATCTAGATAGCTCATAGTCCAAACCTTCTACTCATGACAGGAGAGGAATATTAGTCTACTTTTACCAAACAGGCCAAAGTAGATATCGTTAGGCCGCTTTAGTAGTAGGTAAATATGATAGAGGTACAGATGTTAGCAGAGCTAATTTGGTGTAACTATTTTGTGCACCATAGAAACTTGAAGGGAAACATAAAATTGCATAAAATAGTTTTATTATATATTAACTGCCTGTATGTGAATATTTTATGTATTTATTTTTTATTTTTAAAGAACGGGTGAATGGTTTTCTGGATACAGCTTTTTGAAGTCACTCCATGTGTTCTACTTCCTGTTTCAGCTCTTTAACATCATTGCTTGTTTGGACTTTTAGCACAGCAAACAGCCTTGCTTAACTGTCTCAGTCAGACCATCACGGCGGTCAGAGAGAGAAGGGGGGCATGTGACTCAATTAGAGAATCACACAATACATTAATTAAAGCAATGCTCTTCTGTGGGCACCTTTATCTAGGAATTTCAGGAGAACAACAGCGCTGTCATACTGTCATCCCAATTCTATACTAACTATTATCATGAGGATAATAGATTATATCATCGCCTCACAGTAGCAGTAAACTGACAATGGAGAAACTATCAATATAAAACGTCCTATCATTTGTGTTGACTGTTACAGAAGGACCAAGTTTTTTTTAAAATAAAAACTGCCAGATATTCTAAAAAATGTATTTATGAATATTGAGTTTATTTTTTATTTTTAAATAGAAAGGTCCCTTTAGTTACAGTTAAGATGACTTAGTAGGTTTAATAATATTTAGATTTTTTTTATTATTATTTGTGACATATAAGGTGATGACATATCTAATATATAAAGCTGAGTGTATGTACAGTCGTGGCCAAAAGTTTTGAGAATTACATAAATATTGGAAATTGGAAAAGTTGCTGCTTAAGTTTTTATAATAGCAATTTGCATATACTCCAGAATGTTATGAAGAGTGATCAGATGAATTGCATAGTCCTTCTTTGCCATGAAAATTAACTTAATCCCAATAAAACCTTTCCACTACATTTCATTGCTGTCATTAAAGGACCTGCTGAGATCATTTCAGTAATTGTCTTGTTAACTCAGGTGAGAATGTTGACGAGCACAAGGCTGGAGATCATTATGTCAGGCTGATTGGGTTAAAATGGCAGACTTGACCTGTTAAAAGGAGGGTGATGCTTAAAATCATTGTTCTTCCATTGTTAACCATGGTGACCTGCAAAGAAACGCGTGCAGCCATCATTGCGTTGCATAAAAATGGCTTCACAGGCAAGGATATTGTGGCTACTAAGATTGCACCTCAATCAACAATTTATAGGATCATCAAGAAATTCAAGGAAAGAGGTTCAATTCTTGTTAAAAAGGCTTCAGGGCGTCCAAGAAAGTCCAGCAAGCGCCAGGATCGTCTCCTAAAGAGGATTCAGCTGCGGGATCGGAGTGCCACCAGTGCAGAGCTTGCTCAGGAATGGCAGCAGGCAGGTGTGAGCGCATCTGCACGCACAGTGAGGCGAATACTTTTGGAAGATGGCCTGGTGTCAAGAAGGGCAGCAAAGAAGCCACTTCTCTCCAAAAAAAACATCAGGGAAAGATTGATCTTCTGCAGAAAATATGGCGAATGGACTGCTGAGGACTGGGGCAAAGTCACATTCTCCGATGAGGCCTCTTTCCGATTGTTTGGGGCATCAGGAAAAAGGCTTGTCCGGAGAAGAAAAGGTGAGTGCTACCATCAGTCCTGTGTCATGCCAACAGTAAAGCAGCCTGAGACCATTTATTTGTGGGGTTGCTTCTCATCCAAGGGAGTGGGCTCACTCACAATTTTGTCCAAAAACACAGCCATGAATAAAGAATGGTACCAAAACACCCTCCAACAGCAACTTCTTCCAACAATCTAACAACAGTTTGGTGAAGAACAATGCATTGACTTAAAGGATGGAAGGTACTCAGGCACATAAACCTCCCATCTACCTTACTGCCCCCTCCTGTCCCCAATTAACACACCGAGACATCTTCTTGGGAAAAGAGCCTTCTCGGCCAATTTATTCAACAACATTAATTATCACTTAACATAAATACGTAATAACACGCATAACATATCAATTACCATAACAATTACCATAACATCTGAACCATTGAATAGGATCCTAGAAGGCAACAGGTAAGCTGTGTTCTCCACCATTCACCTCCACTTGTCATATCGCCTTACCCTCGGCCGCGGTCACCGACCCGAGAGCACCGAATACTCCAAACTGTAATTAGTCTCCCCTGTAGGCCCATCTGCCCAACAGGAGCCCCATGCACAAGCTTACCGAACCTCCTGAGATGCACACTCCACCTTGGCATGCACCTCTTAAACTTATCATTGCCTTCCAGGACCCTCCATTACCACCCCACGAACGACCATAGGAGACACCTCACCTATGGGAGTCCCACCACACCCGGAGAGCCGTCTCCAGACCCTCCTGAATCCCTAAGGCCCACATGTCAATACCCACCTCATTCAGGTGAACACCATCAGACCTAAGGAACTGAGGCGATGCCGCCTCCAGCTCCCGGTGCCGCACCACAATTCCGCCATGACGCCTCACAAAACGTCCAACCTCCCTATTAAGTTTAGCCCGGGCCTTGTTGAGACGCTCAACCGACCTCGCAAAACGCCAGACTCTCCGAGCCACCACCTCGGACCAAACCACCAACACACCCGGAAATCCGACCACAAACGCAGGAGATCCAGCTTCATATCACGAATTACCTCCCTAGTACTGCGAACACCCAGATCATTCCCCCCAACGTGCAACACAACAATATCAGGTGACCTATCCAACGAGACTGAAGCATGAAATTCAGGAAGCACCCTACCCCACAAAAGGCCCCGTATGCCAATCCAGCGCACTTGCATGTCAGCCGGGTCAAACCCCAATTGCCGTCCGTTCCTCCGCACGTCCACCCGCAATGCTCCCCAGTACACGTAGGAGTGTCCGAAGATCCAAGCCATACAAGCCGACCCTGTAAACACAGAAAAATTAAAACCTAACTCACTGGTCAGCGAAACACTGAACATCGTTCCCCTTGGCACTCACAACATGTGGGTACGAACATACAACTGATAACACCTAGATTCCCATCGGCCAATACGTTTAATGGCCTCCTCCCCCAGGCCCCATCTGGCCGCCTCCGTTGCCGCCCCAATCCTAAAGGAATGGGACGCAAAGTCCTGAGCCGGGTAGCCCGCTGCAACCAAACACTTCCGAAAAACCGCAACAAACTGATACCTCGACAATGCCGACCCATCTACATGCATCAACAACGAACCCACCACCTCCGGCCTAACCACCAACAACTCCTCCACACACCTGACCGGACACAAAACCGACCCAAGCAACGGGCGCAGTATAATAACCACCCCTTTGCCCTCCTGATCCGTCTTAGACCTACGCAACACGCAACGCAAACCCCCCCCAGAAAAACACACATCCTGCCGCAACAAACCTCCCCCACACGACCGATTTCCCGACACCAATTCGGACACCCTGAATGCCCCAAAAAAGGCCAAGGAAAAAGCAGCCCTAAACAAACAAACCTCATAAGGCGTCAAACACACCACACTGTCTGGCCGCGCGGCACTACGCCTATAACCCTTCAAAGCTTGCCTAACCAGAAAGCAGTTAGACACATCCATAAGACCCCGCAACCGCAACCAAAAATTGACGGCCGCCACTCGCTTGGAAACCACCGAAACAGACACCCCCGAACTATAAGACAAACCGATAAAATATACCAACAGCATCTGAAAATCCTCCACTACCTCACAACCCCCCACCTGATCCAGCAACTGCTCCCACTGAGACCACACCGAAGAATACGCCAACCACGTACTCCTACTCACGGACCGGCGAATCAACTCAGAGGCCACGTTCCAGAGCCACTGAGGACATGATAGACCCGTCTCGTCCGCATCCGGCACCAGCCCGCGAAAACGATCCCACTGAAAGCGAGAAAGTGAATCAGCAATGTCGTTCTCAACACCCGGAACATGCACAGCCACAAACAAGCATTCAACCGCAAGCCCCTAAGCACTAAATGGCGAAGCAAGCGCAACACCGGGGGCGAATTAGCCGACTGACTGTTAATCGCCTGAACCACCCCCATGTTGTCACAGCAAAATCTCACTCTTTTATTCCAGAGCACGTCCCCCCTCAACTCAACAGACAAAACGATCGGAAACAATTCCAACAAAACCAGATTCCTCAAAAAACCTGCCTCCACCCAAACATCCGGCCAGGCACCTGCGCTCCACTGCCCCGCGCAAAAAGCCCCGTAACCACAAGACCCCAATGCATCCGTACACAACTCCAAATCAACACTGGACACAGGCGCCCCCATCCACACCGAACGCCCATTAAATTCCTCCAGAAAACGCTCCCACACCAGCAAGTCATCCCGAACCTCGTACGATAATCTCAAAAAATGGAAAGGCCTCTGCACACCTGCCGTCGCCATGGCCAAGCGCCTGCAGAACACCCGGCCCATAGGCAGAATTCTACATGCAAAATTCAACTTCCCTAGAACTGACTGCACACGCCGCAACTGCACCTTTTTTGCCCTCCTCAAGAAAGCAATATCATCGCGCAAATCCGCCACCTTCTCATCCGGCAACCGGCACTCCATGGCCACACTATCAATCACTATACCCAAAAATTTCACAGACGTCGCCGGACCCTCCGTCTTTTCCGGCGCCAAGCGGGACACCCAAACGACCAGCTATGCTCTCCATCGTGTGCAATAACACCGAACAAACTACGCGACCCAGCAGGTCCCAGAAACAAAAAATCGTCAAGATAATGTAAAACGGAAGTCCAACCCGCCTCCTGCTTCACCACCCACTCCAAGAAGGAAGCAAACTTCTCAAAGAACATGAAATTGCACAACCCATCGGCAGACAACAATCAACATAAAAACTGCCCTCCCACTTAAATCCCAACAAATGAAAACTATCCGGATGAATGGGTAACAAACGAAAAGCGGCCTCTATATCCGTCTTCGCCAATAAAGCCCCCTTTCCAAAACGACGCACCCACCGAACCGCCTCATCAAATGAAGTATACGAAACCGAACAAAGCTCCTCAGCAATACCATCATTAACAGAACTACCCTCAGGAAACGACAGGTGGTGTATGAGCCTAAACTTGCCCGCCTCCTTTTTTGGGACCAACCCCAAAGGCGACACCCACAAACCTGACAACGGGGATTCCGCAAATGGGCCAGTGACCCTCCCCGCCGAGACCTCCTTACCAATCTTCTCCGCCACCACTTCCGGCCTACGCAAAGCCGATGCCAAGTTACGAGGAGCCACCACCTGACTAACCGAAAAACACGGGATCCGAAAACCATCCCTGAAACCAACGAACAACAAAGCCGCTGCAGCCCTATCTGGGTACCTCTCTAACCACGGCACCATCTCTTCCACCTTCACCGGCGTCACCCCTCTTCTGCCCCCCATCAACTCCTTTACCTCGCCCCCGCTTGAAACATCGTGACAGACTGTGCGCCCCACCGCAGCCGGAACACTCGTGCTTGAACTGACAGTCAGCGAGGTATCTGCAATAACCCTCATTGAACTGCCAGCAGCAACCCTTCTTATGCCCGCTACCAGGCTCGGACGCCTAGGGACCCCCGGCTGCCCCACGAAAGGACTGATGACCCACCTTCGGAGCCGCCATAAGCCGCATCCAAAGACCGATATCTTTGTGATCCCAGCGAATACTCGCCCGGACCGCCTTACGCTGACGAAATTGCTCGTCGTACCTCAACCATGCCACACCCCCATACGTCCTATAGGCCTCACCGATGGCATCCATGTAACAGAAAAGAGCGGAACAGTGTTCCGGCGCCTTTTCCCCCACCACACTTGCCAAGATGGCAAAAGCCTGCAGCCAATTTAAATACGTCCGCGGTATCAACCGATACCGACGCTTCTCCTCCTCCTCCTTTTTGGACTCATCAGGCTTAACCCTATCCAAACTAAACTTCTCCAACTGGAGCAAAGAGAATATCTCCACGTACTCGTCCCTCCAGATCTTCTCTTTAACCTCCGCCCTCAAATGAGCCCCCAGCGGCCCCTCAAAACAGACGTACACCTCGCCCTTAGCTGCGTCCGCCAACCGCACCTCGTCCCCGACTTTTCCTTTTTCTCCAACACCGACCGACACATCCCCAGTCCCCGGAACCGCCAAATCCGCCCCAACGCTACTCGAGCCAGCCCCGCCAGACTGACACCCCACACCACCGGCCGCCACCGGAGCCCATACCGCCGCAGGTGACTCCCGCGCACCTGACCCCAACCTAGACAAAAGCGACACCATCCCCTCTAGCAACTCCCGCGCCAACCCCTGGCCCTGCAAAACACCCCCCCCCCAATTTGCTCAACAGGAGCCCGTTGCTGACCCGAAGGCCCCTCACCTGACCGGCCCTGAGGTATCCGCCCAGCAGCCACGGTCCGCCCAGACGCTCCCGCCATCGATGGTCCGCTCAGCCGCAACGCTGCCGGACCGGCTCCATCCTCGTCCATCCGGCCGTCGTCAGCTTCCCAGTCGTCCTGGCTCACCTTGCCGTCCTCCACGTCCGCCAGCCGTCCAGGCCCACCAGCAGGCGGCCGCTGCCTCTCATCGCCCCCGGCAACTGACGTAAACTGGCTCCGTCCAGGCTCACCAGCAGGGGAACCGGCAGCCGCATCAGAAATAGCTCCATCATTGCTGTCGTCCTGTACTGCAGCTCCACCTAATCCAGCTCCCACAGCAACATCAGTCTCCTGAACAGACCCGGCTGCAGTACCTGGAACAGCCACCGGTGTCGCTGCCGCACTCCGCCCGCTCCTCTGCAATCTCACAGAAGAACGCCGCCGGCCCTGCGACAAGGGCCGCGGCGCAACCCGCACCACTGCTGACCGCACTCCAGGATCCAGGCCCCCACCGACAGGCCGTGGGGCCGCACGCTCCTCTCCCCGCCGTGGCCGACTCGCCGCCCGCTCCTCAGGTAAGGGACGACGTCCGGCTCGCTCCCCATCCGACAAGGCCTCAAGGGGAGACACCGCACCACCATAGCTCCTCCCACGCCGTGAATAGGACGAGGTACCGGGAGCAGCCCGGTCCTCTCCCTCTGGTGCCCGACGCCGACCAGGATTCCTCCCGCTGCGGCGGCGAGGCGCCGGGCTCACTGCCCTCACCGCCCGCAACGAAGGGTCCCTGCTGGGGCCGCTGCACCCGTGGGGCAATCTCAGGGCTCAGCCTCTCTGGGGGCACAGACCTCCTAGCCCTGGGCCTCGCAGCAGGGGCGGCCGGTGTGGGGACCGGACCCGCCAAGACAGCCTGCAAACTCTGCTGCAACCAATCGGCCCCATGTCTCTCCGCCGCCGCCTTCACTGCACCCAATAAATCGTCCAAAGCCTCCATAACTCACAGCGAAAAACCGTCCCAAAAACCTTCCTGCTTCTTCCACAAGCACCGTCTGATCAAACTCCGCCCCCACTCCCCTCATATACTGCCCGGGAAAATACATGACCAAGGCCCCTCCCCACGACTTAACCTTAACCCTTAACTGCCTGGACTTCCCTCCAAGTCAAAGAGCACTATGCCAAGGCTGCGCCTAGCTCCGTTGCTCCCATTTCCAGCACGATGGAGCACCGTGCCATAAGGCAAAAGTGATAACTAAGTGGCTCGGGGACCAAAACGTTGACATTTTGGGTCCATGGCCTGGAAACTCCCCAGATCTTAATCCCATTGAGAACTTGTGGTCAATCCTCAAGAGGCGGGTCTACAAACAAAAACCCACTAATTCTGACAAACTCCAAGAAGTGATTATGAAAGAATGGGTTGCTATTAGGGATGAGCGAACTCGAACTGTATAGTTCGGGTTCGTACCGAATTTTGGGGTGTCCGTGACACGGACCCGAACCCGGACATTTTCGTAAAAGTCCGGGTTCGGGTTCGGTGTTCGTCGCTTTCTTCGCGCTTTTGTGACGCTTTCTTGGCGCTTTTTGAAAGGCTGCAAAGCAGCCAATCAACAAGCGTCATACTACTTGCCCCAAGAGGCCATCACAGCCATGCCTACTATTGGCATGGCTGTGATTGGCCAGAGCACCATGTGACCCAGCCTCTATTTAAGCTGGAGTCACATAGCGCCGCCCGTCACTCTGCTCTGATTAGCGTAGGGAGAGGTTGCGGCTGCGACAGTAGGGCGAGATTAGGCAGATTAACTCCTCCAAAGGACTTGATTAACTGATCGATCTGCAGCTGTGGATCATTGAGCTGCTGATCCTCAATTGCTCACTGTTTTTAGGCTGCACAGACCGTTTGTCAGTCTCATTTTTCTGGGGTGATCGGCGGCCATTTTGTGTCTTGTGGTGCGCCAGCACAAGCTGCGACCAAGTGCATTTAACCCTCAATGGTGTGGTTGTTTTTTGGCTAAAGCCTACATCAGGGTGAAGCTGTCACACCAAGTGCATTTAACCAGCAATAGTCTGTTCATTTTTTGGCCATATACAAAATCAGGGGCAAGCTGCGCCTGTCACCAAGTGCATTTAACCCTCAATGGTGTGGTTGTTTTTTGGCTAAAGCCTACATCAGGGTGAAGCTGTCACACCAAGTGCATTTAACCAGCAATAGTCTGTTCATTTTTTGGCCATATACAAAATCAGGGGCAAGCTGCGCCTGTCACCAAGTGCATTTAACCCTCAATGGTGTGGTTGTTTTTTGGCTAAAGCCTACATCAGGGTGAAGCTGTCACACCAAGTGCATTTAACCAGCAATAGTCTGTTCATTTTTTGGCCATATACAAAATCAGGGGCAAGCTGCGCCTGTCACCAAGTGCATTTAACCCTCAATGGTGTGGTTGTTTTTTGGCTAAAGCCTACATCAGGGTGAAGCTGTCACACCAAGTGCATTTAACCAGCAATAGTCTGTTCATTTTTTGGCCATATCCCAGTCTAATTCTGTCACTAAATCCATACCGGTCACCCAGCGCCTAAATACTAGGCCTCAAATTTATATCCAGCTAAATCTGTCCCTAGTGCTGTAGCTGGGCGAGTTATTTAGTGTCCGTTCAAGCACATTTCTTGTTCTGGGTTGAAATACAATTCTCAATTTAGCAATTTCATAATTTAGTGGTTCCTGCTATATCAGAGCTCTTTGAAATCTATCCCAAAAAGGGTATATAATATTGAAGGTGCACATAGGGTCATTCAGAGTAACTTCACACACACCCGCTACTGTGTATTTCCAAGTCTAATTCTGTCACTAAATCCATACCGGTGACCCAGCGCCTAAATACTAGGCCTCAAATTTAATTCCCTCTAAATCTCTCGTTACCCACCGCTGTACTGTTGTTGCTGGGCAAGATATTTAGTGTCCGTCAAAGCACATTTTTTGTTCTGGGTTGAAGTACAATTCCCAATTTAGCAATTTCATAATTTAGTGGTTTCTGCTATATCAGAGCTATTTGAAATCTATCCCTAAAAGGGTATATAATATTGAAGGTGCACATAGGGTCATTCAGAATAACTTCACACACACGCTTCTGTGCATTTCCAAGTCTAATTCTGTCACTAAATCCATACCGGTGACCCAGCGCCTAAATACTAGGCCTCAAATTTAAATCCCTCTAAATCTCTCGTTACCCACCGGTGTACTGTTGTTGCTGGGCAAGATATTTAGTGTCCGTCAAAGCACATTTTTTGTTCTGGGTTGAAGTACAATTCCCAATTTAGCAATTTCATAATTTAGTGGTTTCTGCTATATCAGAGCTATTTGAAATCTATCCCTAAAAGGGTATATAATATTGAAGGTGCACATAGGGTCATTCAGAATAACTTCACACACACGCTTCTGTGCATTTCCAAGTCTAATTCTGTCACTAAATCCATACCGGTGACCCAGCGCCTAAATACTAGGCCTCAAATTTAAATCCCTCTAAATCTCTCGTTACCCACCACTGTACTGTTGTTGCTGGGCAAGATATTTAGTGTCCGTCAAAGCACATTTTTTGTTCTGGGTTGAAGTACAATTCCCAATTTAGCAATTTCATAATTTAGTGGTTTCTGCTATATCAGAGCTATTTGAAATCTATCCCTAAAAGGGTATATAATATTGAAGGTGCACATAGGGTCATTCAGAATAACTTCACACACACCCGCTACTGTGTATTTCCAAGTCTAATTCTGTCACTAAATCCATACCGGTGACCCAGCGCCTAAATACTAGGCCTCAAATTTAATTCCCTCTAAATCTCTCGTTACCCACCGGTGTACTGTTGTTGCTGGGCAAGATATTTAGTGTCCGTCAAAGCACATTTTTTGTTCTGGGTTGAAGTACAATTCCCAATTTAGCAATTTCATAATTTAGTGGTTTCTGCTATATCAGAGCTATTTGAAATCTATCCCTAAAAGGGTATATAATATTGAAGGTGCACATAGGGTCATTCAGAATAACTTCACACACACGCTTCTGTGCATTTCCAAGTCTAATTCTGTCACTAAATCCATACCGGTGACCCAGCGCCTAAATACTAGGCCTCAAATTTAAATCCCTCTAAATCTCTCGTTACCCACCACTGTACTGTTGTTGCTGGGCAAGATATTTAGTGTCCGTCAAAGCACATTTTTTGTTCTGGGTTGAAGTACAATTCCCAATTTAGCAATTTCATAATTTAGTGGTTTCTGCTATATCAGAGCTATTTGAAATCTATCCCTAAAAGGGTATATAATATTGAAGGTGCACATAGGGTCATTCAGAATAACTTCACACACACGCTTCTGTGCATTTCCAAGTCTAATTCTGTCACTAAATCCATACCGGTGACCCAGCGCCTAAATACTAGGCCTCAAATTTAAATCCCTCTAAATCTCTCGTTACCCCCCACTGTACTGTTGTTGCTGGGCAAGATATTTAGTGTCCGTCAAGCACATTTTTGTTCTGGGTTGAAGTACAATTCCCAATTTAGCAATTTCATAATTTAGTGGTTTCTGCTATATCAGAGCTATTTGAAATCTATCCCTAAAAGGGTATATAATATTGAAGGTGCACATAGGGTCATTCAGAATAACTTCACACACACCCGCTACTGTGTATTTCCAAGTCTAATTCTGTCACTAAATCCATACCTGGTGACCCAGCGCCTAAATACTAGGCCTCAAATTTATATCCCTCTAAATCTCTCGTACCCCCGTGTACTGTTGTTAGCTGGGCAAGATATTTAGTGTCCGTCAAAGCACATTTTTGTTCTGGGTTGAAGTACAATTCCCAATTTAGCAATTTCATAATTTAGTGGTTTCTGCTATATCAGAGCTATTTGAAATCTATCCCTAAAAGGGTATATAATATTGAAGGTGCACATAGGGTCATTCAGAATAACTTCACACACACCGCTTCTGTGCATTTCCAAGTCTAATTCTGTCACTAAATCCATACCGGTGACCCAGCGCCTAAATACTAGGCCTCAAATTTAAATCCCTCTAAATCTCTCGTTACCCACCACTGTACTGTTGTGCTGGGCAAGATATTTAGTGTCCGTCAAAGCACATTTTTGTTCTGGGTTGAAGTACAATTCCCAATTTAGCAATTTCATAATTTAGTGGTTTCTGCTATATCAGAGCTATTTGAAATCTATCCCTAAAAGGGTATATAATATTGAAGGTGCACATAGGGTCATTCAGAATAACTTCACACACACCGCTTACTGTGCATTTCCAAGTCTAATTCTGTCACTAAATCCATACCGGTGACCCAGCGCCTAAATACTAGGCCTCAAATTTAATCCCTCTAAATCTCTCGTTACCCACCGCTGTACTGTTGTTGCTGGGCAAGATATTTAGTGTCCGTCAAAGCACATTTTTTGTTCTGGGTTGAAGTACAATTCCCAATTTAGCAATTTCATAATTTAGTGGTTTCTGCTATATCAGAGCTATTTGAAATCTATCCCTAAAAGGGTATATAATATTGAAGGTGCACATAGGGTCATTCAGAATAACTTCACACACACCGCTTCTGTGCATTTCCAAGTCTAATTCTGTCACTAAATCCATACCGGTGACCCAGCGCCTAAATACTAGGCCTCAAATTTAAATCCCTCTAAATCTCTCGTTACCACCACTGTACTGTTGTTGCTGGGCAAGATATTTAGTGTCCGTCAAAGCACATTTTTTGTTCTGGGTTGAAGTACAATTCCCAATTTAGCAATTTCATAATTTAGTGGTTTCTGCTATATCAGAGCTATTTGAAATCTATCCCTAAAAGGGTATATAATATTGAAGGTGCACATAGGGTCATTCAGAATAACTTCACACACACGCTTCTGTGCATTTCCAAGTCTAATTCTGTCACTAAATCCATACCGGTGACCCAGCGCCTAAATACTAGGCCTCAAATTTAAATCCCTCTAAATCTCTCGTTACCCACCGCTGTACTGTTGTTGCTGGGCAAGATATTTAGTGTCCGTCAAAGCACATTTTTTGTTCTGGGTTGAAGTACAATTCCCAATTTAGCAATTTCATAATTTAGTGGTTTCTGCTATATCAGAGCTATTTGAAATCTATCCCTAAAAGGGTATATAATATTGAAGGTGCACATAGGGTCATTCAGAATAACTTCACACACACGCTTCTGTGCATTTCCAAGTCTAATTCTGTCACTAAATCCATACCGGTCACCCAGCGCCTAAATACTAGGCCTCAAATTTAAATCCCTCTAAATCTCTCGTTACCCACCGCTGTACTGTTGTTGCTGGGCAAGATATTTAGTGTCCGTCAAAGCACATTTTTTGTTCTGGGTTGAAGTACAATTCCCAATTTAGCAATTTCATAATTTAGTGGTTTCTGCTATATCAGAGCTATTTGAAATCTATCCCTAAAAGGGTATATAATATTGAAGGTGCACATAGGGTCATTCAGAATAACTTCACACACACGCTTCTGTGCATTTCCAAGTCTAATTCTGTCACTAAATCCATACCGGTCACCCAGCGCCTAAATACTAGGCCTCAAATTTATATCCCGCTGAATTTGAATACAATACATTGGGCCAAATAATATATTTGTTGTTGTGGTGAACCATAACAATGAGAAAAACATCTAGTAAGGGACGCGGACGTGGACATGGTCGTGGTGGTGTTAGTGGACCCTCTGGTGCTGGGAGAGGACGTGGCCGTTCTGCCACATCCACACGTCCTAGTGTACCAACTACCTCAGGTCCCAGTAGCCGCCAGAATTTACAGCGATATATGGTGGGGCCCAATGCCGTTCTAAGGATGGTAAGGCCTGAGCAGGTACAGGCATTAGTCAATTGGGTGGCCGACAGTGGATCCAGCACGTTCACATTATCTCCCACCCAGTCTTCTGCAGAAAGCGCACAGATGGCGCCTGAAAACCAACCCCATCAGTCTGTCACATCACCCCCATGCATACCAGGGAAACTGTCTCAGCCTCAAGTTATGCAGCAGTCTCTTATGCTGTTTGAAGACTCCGCTGGCAGGGTTTCCCAAGGGCATCCACCTAGCCCTTCCCCAGCGGTGAAAGACATAGAATGCACTGACGCACAACCACTTATGTTTCCTGATGATGAGGACATGGGAATACCACCTCAGCATGTCTCTGATGATGACGAAACACAGGTGCCAACTGCTGCGTCTTTCTGCAGTGTGCAGACTGAACAGGAGGTCAGGGATCAAGACTGGGTGGAAGACGATGCAGGGGACGATGAGGTCCTAGACCCCACATGGAATGAAGGTCGTGCCACTGACTTTCACAGTTCGGAGGAAGAGGCAGTGGTGAGACCGAGCCAACAGCGTAGCAAAAGAGGGAGCAGTGGGCAAAAGCAGAACACCCGCCGCCAAGAGACTCCGCCTGCTACTGACCGCCGCCATCTGGGACCGAGCACCCCAAAGGCAGCTTCAAGGAGTTCCCTGGCATGGCACTTCTTCAAACAATGTGCTGACGACAAGACCCGAGTGGTTTGCACGCTGTGCCATCAGAGCCTGAAGCGAGGCATTAACGTTCTGAACCTGAGCACAACCTGCATGACCAGGCACCTGCATGCAAAGCATGAACTGCAGTGGAGTAAACACCTTAAAACCAAGGAAGTCACTCAGGCTCCCCCTGCTACCTCTTCTGCTGCTGCCGCCTCGGCCTATTCTGCTGCTGCCGCCTCGGCCTCTTCCTCCGCCTCTGGAGGAACGTTGGCACCTGCCGCCCAGCAAACAGGGGATGTACCACCAACACCACCACCACCACCTCCGTCACCAAGCGTCTCAACCATGTCACACGCCAGCGTTCAGCTCTCCATCTCACAAACATTTGATAGAAAGCGTAAATTCCCACCTAGCCACCCTCGATCCCTGGCCCTGAATGCCAGCATTTCTAAACTACTGGCCTATGAAATGCTGTCATTTAGGCTGGTGGACACAGACAGCTTCAAACAGCTCATGTCGCTTGCTGTCCCACAGTATGTTGTTCCCAGCCGGCACTACTTCTCCAAGAGAGCCGTGCCTTCCCTGCACAACCAAGTATCCCATAAAATCAAGTGTGCACTGCGCAACGCCATCTGTAGCAAGGTCCACCTAACCACAGATACGTGGACCAGTAAGCACGGCCAGGGACGCTATATCTCCCTAACTGCACACTGGGTAAATGTAGTGGCAGCTGGGCCCCAGGCGGAGAGCTGTTTGGCGCACGTCCTGCCGCCGCCAAGGATCGCAGGGCAACATTCTTTGCCTCCTGTTGCCACCTCCTCCTTCTCGGCTTCCTCCTCCTCTTCTTCCACCTGCTCATCCAGTCAGCCACACACCTTCACCACCAACTTCAGCACAGCCCGGGGTAAACGTCAGCAGGCCATTCTGAAACTCATATGTTTGGGGGACAGGCCCCACACCGCACAGGAGTTGTGGCGGGGTATTGAACAACAGACCGACGAGTGGTTGCTGCCGGTGAGCCTCAAGCCCGGCCTGGTGGTGTGTGATAATGGGCGAAATCTCGTTGCAGCTCTGGGACTAGCCAATTTGACGCACATCCCTTGCTTGGCGCATGTGCTGAATTTGGTGGTGCAGAAGTTCATTCACAACTACCCCGACATGTCAGAGCTGCTGCATAAAGTGCGGGCCGTCTGTTCGCGCTTCCGGCGTTCACATCCTGCCGCTGCTCGCCTGTCTGCGCTACAGCGTAACTTCGGCCTTCCCGCTCACCGCCTCATATGCGACGTGCCCACCAGGTGGAACTCCACCTTGCACATGCTGGACAGACTGTGCGAGCAGCAGCAGGCCATAGTGGAGTTTCAGCTGCAGCACGCACGGGTCAGTCGCACTACAGAACAGCACCACTTCACCACCAATGACTGGGCCTCCATGCGAGACCTGTGTGCCCTGTTGCGCTGTTTCGAGTACTCCACCAACATGGCCAGTGGCGATGACACCGTTATCAGCGTTACAATACCACTTCTATGTCTCCTTGAGAAAACACTTAGGGCGATGATGGAACAGGAGGTGGCCCAGGAGGAGGAGGAGGAGGATGAGGAAGAGGGGTCATTTTTAGCACTTTCAGGCCAGTCTCTTCGAAGTGACTCAGAGGGAGGTTTTTTGCAACAGCAGAGGCCAGGTACAAATGTGGCCAGCCAGGGCCCACTACTGGAGGACGAGGAGGACGAGGATGAGGAGGAGGTGGAGGAGGATGAGGATGAAGCATGGTCACAGCGGGGTGGCACCCAACGCAGCTCGGGTCCATCACTGGTGCGTGGCTGGGGGGAAAGGCAGGACGATGACGATACGCCTCCCACAGAGGACAGCTTGTCCTTACCCCTGGGCAGCCTGGCACACATGAGCGACTACATGCTGCAGTGCCTGCGCAACGACAGCAGAGTTGCCCACATTTTAACCTGTGCGGACTACTGGGTTGCCACCCTGCTGGATCCACGCTACAAAGACAATGTGCCCACCTTACTTCCTGCACTGGAGCGTGATAGGAAGATGCGCGAGTACAAGCGCACGTTGGTAGACGCGCTACTGAGAGCATTCCCAAATGTCACAGGGGAACAAGTGGAAGCCCAAGGCCAAGGCAGAGGAGGAGCAAGAGGTCGCCAAGGCAGCTGTGTCACGGCCAGCTCCTCTGAGGGCAGGGTTAGCATGGCAGAGATGTGGAAAACTTTTGTCAACACGCCACAGCTAACTGCACCACCACCTGATACGCAACGTGTTAGCAGGAGGCAACATTTCACTAACATGGTGGAACAGTACGTGTGCACACCCCTCCACGTACTGACTGATGGTTCGGCCCCATTCAACTTCTGGGTCTCTAAATTGTCCACGTGGCCAGAGCTAGCCTTTTATGCCTTGGAGGTGCTGGCCTGCCCGGCAGCCAGCGTTTTGTCTGAACGTGTATTCAGCACGGCAGGGGGCGTCATTACAGACAAACGCAGCCGCCTGTCTACAGCCAATGTTGACAAGCTGACGTTCATAAAAATGAACCAGGCATGGATCCCACAGGACCTGTCCGTCCCTTGTCCAGATTAGACATTAACTACCTCCCCATAACCATATATTATTGCACTCCAGGGCACTTCCTCATTCAATCCTATTTTTATTTTCATTTTACCATTATATTGCGATGCTACCCAAAGTTGAATGAACCTCTCCTCTGCCTGTGTGCTAGGCCTAAATATATGCCAATGGACTGTTGCAGTGGTGGCTGACATGAAGCCTGATTCTCTGCTATGACATGCAGACTAATTCTCTGCTGACATGAAGCCAGATTGTCTGTTACGGGACCTCTCTCCTCTGCCTGGGTGCTGGGCCTAAATTTATGACCATGGACTGTTGCAGTGGTGGCTGACGTGAAGCCTGATTCTCTGCTATGACATGCAGACTGATTCTCTGCTGACATGAAGCCAGATCGTCTGTTACGGGACCTCTCTGCTCTGCCTGTGTGCTAGGCCTAAATATATGCCAATGGACTGTTGCAGTGGTGGGTGACGTGAAGCCTCATTCTCTGCTATGACATGCAGACTGATTCTCTGCTGACATGAAGCCAGATTGTCTGTTACGGGACCTCTCTGCTCTGCCTGTGTGCTAGGCCTAAATATATGCCAATGGACTGTTGCAGTGGTGGGTGACGTGAAGCCTCATTCTCTGCTATGACATGCAGACTGATTCTCTGCTGACATGAAGCCAGATCCTCTGTTACGGGAGCTCTCTCCTCTGCCTGGGTGCTGGGCCTAAATATATGCCAATGGACTGTTGCAGTGGTGGCTGACGTGAAGCCTGATTCTCTGCTATGATATGAAGACTGATTCTCTGCTGACATGAAGCCAGATTGTCTGTTACGGGACCTTTCTCCTCTGCCTGGGTTCTGGGCCTAAATTTATGAAAATTGACTCTTACAGTGGTGGGTGACGTGAAGCCTGATTCTAGGCTATGATATGAAGACTGATTCTCTGCTGACATGAAGCCAGATTGTCTGTTACGGGACCTTTCTCCTCTGCCTGGGTTCTGGGCCTAAATTTATGAAAATTGACTCTTACAGTGGTGGGTGACGTGAAGCCTGATTCTCTGCTATGATATGAAGACTGATTCTCTGCTGACATGAAGCCAGATTCTCTGTTACGGGACCTCTCTCCTCTGCCTGGGTGCTGGGCCTAAATTTATGACAATGGACTGTTGCAGTGGTGGCTGACGTGAAGCCTGATTCTCTGCTATGACATGCAGACTGATTCTCTGCTGTCATGAAGCCAGATTGTCTGTTACGGGACCTCTCTGCTCTGCCTGTGTGCTAGGCCTAAATATATGCCAATGGACTGTTGCAGTGGTGGCTGACGTGAAGCCTCATTCTCTGCTATGACATGCAGACTAATTCTCTGCTGACATGAAGCCAGATTGTCTGTTACGGGACCTCTCTCCTCTGCCTGGGTGCTGGGCCTAAATTTATGACAATGGACTGTTGCAGTGGTGGCTGACGTGAAGCCTGATTCTCTGCTATGACATGCAGACTAATTCTCTGCTGACATGAAGCCAGATTGTCTGTTACGGGACCTCTCTCCTCTGCCTGGGTGCTGGGCCTAAATATATGCCAATGGACTGTTGCAGTGGTGGCTGACGTGAAGCCTCATTCTCTGCTATGACATGCAGACTAATTCTCTGCTGTCATGAAGCCAGATTGTCTGTTACGGGACCTCTCTGCTCTGCCTGTGTGCTAGGCCTAAATATATGCCAATGGACTGTTGCAGTGGTGGGTGACGTGAAGCCTCATTCTCTGCTATGACATGCAGACTGATTCTCTGCTGACATGAAGCCAGATTGTCTGTTACGGGACCTCTCTGCTCTGCCTGTGTGCTAGGCCTAAATATATGCCAATGGACTGTTGCAGTGGTGGGTGACGTGAAGCCTCATTCTCTGCTATGACATGCAGACTGATTCTCTGCTGACATGAAGCCAGATTCTCTGTTACGGGACCTCTCTCCTCTGCCTGTGTGTGTGCTGGGCCTAAATATATGCCAATGGACTGTTGCAGTGGTGGCTGACGTGAAGCCTCATTCTCTGCTATGACATGCAGACTAATTCTCTGCTGACATGAAGACAGATTCTCTGTTACGGGACCTCCCTCCTCTGCCTGGGTGCTGGGCCTAAATATATGCCAATGGACTGTTGCAGTGGTGGCTGACGTGAAGCCTCATTCTCTGCTATGACATGCAGACTGATTCTCTGCTGACATGAAGCCAGATTGTCTGTTACGGGACCTCTCTCCTCTGCCTGGGTGCTGGGTAGTGTTGAGCGCGAATATTCGAAAAGCAAATTTTTTTCGCGAATATCGCAACTTCGCGATTTCGCGAATATTTCGAATATAGTGCTATATATTCGTAAAAACGAATATTCGTTTTTTGTTTTTTTCCCCCCCCCCCACAAAATTACAGTACACATATAATTGATTGTTTCCCAAAGGTCCAACAGCTCAGATCTTACTCACATTGCCTAGAAAGTGATTGAGGCGCGAATCTTCGTAAGGCGATTTTATTAGCGCACATGCGAATATCGGCACGTCCCAGAACAGAGGCAAAGGGCTTTGCATTCATACATTAGTGAATTGAGTTGCGAATCTTCGTAAGGCGATTTTATTAGCGCACATGCGAATATCTACACTTGTCCCAGAACAGAGGCAAAGGGCTTTGCATTCATACATTAGTGATTGAATTGAGCTGCGAATCTTCGTAAGGCGATTTTATTAACGCAAATGCAAATATCTACACTTGTCCCCAGAACAGAGAGGCAAAGGCCTGTGCATTCATATAGTATAGCACCATATTCGCGAATACGTAGAACTTCGTAAAATTCGATTAACGAAAATTCGTATTTTTTATTTTACTTTCCACCTTACAGATTACATTGATCTGTACTCTGTCAACTACTGTCATCACCCCCCACTGTATCTCGATTGATTCCCAAAAGTCTCACATTCCCTAGAAAGTGATTGAGGTGCGAATCTTCGTAAGGCGATTTTATTAGCGCACATGCGAATATCTACACTTGTCCCAGAACAGAGGCAAAGGGCATTGCATTCATACATTAGTGATTGAATTGAGTTGCGAATCTTCGTAAGGCGATTTCATTAGCGCACATGTGAATTTTGCATAAAATATATGTATTATGCGATGCGAAAATTCGAATTATCGCATATGCGAAATAATAACGAATTTGAATAATCGCGAATATTTTACGAATATTCTTTCGAATATTCACAAAATTTCGCGAATTCGAATATGGGACATGCCGCTCAACACTAGTGCTGGGCCTAAATTTATGACAATGGACTGTTGCAGTGGTGGGTGACGTGAAGCCTGATTCTCTGCTATGACATGCAGACTGATTCTCTGCTGACATGAAGCCAGATTGTCTGTTACGGGACCTCTCTCCTCTGCCTGGGTGCTGGGCCTAAATATATGCCAATGGACTGTTGCAGTGGTGGCTGACGTGAAGCCTCATTCTCTGCTATGACATGCAGACTAATTCTCTGCTGACATGAAGACAGATTCTCTGTTACGGGACCTCTCTCCTCTGCCTGGGTGCCGGGGCCTAAATATCTGAGAATGGACTGTTCCAGTGGTGGGTGACGGGAAGCCAGATTCTCTGCTATGGAACCTCTCTCCAATTGATTTTGGTTAATTTTTATTTATTTAATTTTTATTTTAATTCATTTCCCTATCCACATTTGTTTGCAGGGGATTTACCTACATGTTGCTGCCTTTTGCAGCCCTCTAGCTCTTTCCTGGGCTGTTTTACAGCCTTTTTAGTGCCGAAAAGTTCGGGTCCCCATTGACTTCAATGGGGTTCGGGTTCGGGACGAAGTTCGGATCGGGTTCGGATCCCGAACCCGAACATTTCCGGGATGTTCGGCCGAACTTCTCGAACCCGAACATCCAGGTGTTCGCTCAACTCTAGTTGCTATCAGTCAGGAATTGGCCCAGAAGTTGATTGAGAGCATGCCCAGTTGAATTGCAGAGGTCCTGAAAAAGAAGGGCCAACATTGCAAATACTGACTCTTTGCATAAATGTCATGTAATTGTCGATAAAAGCCTTTAAAACGTATGAAGTGCGTGTAATTATATTTCACTACATCACAGAAACAACTGAAACAAAGATCTAAAAGCAGTTTAGCCGCAAACTTTGTGAAAACTAATATTTGTGTCATTCTCAAAACTTTTAGCCACGAGTGTATGTGTGTGTATATGTATGTATGTCTGCTAAAGGAATCATCACCATCGCATTTACAATCACGAAATTTGGCACACAGGTACATCAGGTGTCCGGGTCTCAGCTCTCTAGCACGTACCGTTCCTGAGAGATTCCCAAAAAAGGCATTAGCCAATAGAAGCTTAGTCACAAGACCCTTATCAGCCAATATAAGTTTGCAGGCCCTTAGTCTTCACATACACACAGTTTTAAACAAGGTTTCCATAACAACCCAGCCATTTTTCTTCATAGAAACATACAATGTGTCGGCAGATAAGAACCATTTGGGCCATCTAGTCTGCCCAATATACTGAATACAATTCACTGCTGTAGGCCAGCTTTAAAGGGGCAGGGCGCTGTGGATGACACTGCTAAGGGAGTGGAGTGCCGTGGAGGTCACAGTTCAGCGGCAGGTAGGGTGACCATTCAGGCCCCCCTCAAATAATAGACTTAAAAACTCCACCCCTGGTCTCTCTAAGCCACAGCCCAGCATGGTTAGACCACGCCCTTTTCCACTCCGCAGCCGACAGGGATTGAAGAAATGAAGGTAAAAATCAACTTCTGTCAGCTGCAGGGTGGGAGGGAGGGTGACTTTTTCCCTGCAGCTCATGCTCAGACAGAACTGTGCTACTGTCTGAGAGTAAGTTGTTCAAAACGACATCCCTGTGTCCGTCCAGGCCCTGCACCAAATGGAGGACAGGGAGTCTGAAAGTCGGACTGTCTGGTCTAAAACTGGACCTATGGCCACCCTAAAGGCAGACTACTGTGGAGGTCACAGTTAAGGGGATGGTCTGCTATGGAGGTCAGTGTTAAGGGGCAGATTGCTGTAATGGTCACTGTTAAGGGGGCGGGGTGTTGTGGCAATCACTGTTAAGGAGACGGGGTCCTGTGGAGCTCACTAATAAAGGGGCGTCTGCTGTGGAGGTCACTGTTAAAGGGGCGGGCTGCTGTGGAGGTCACTGTTAAGGGGGCAGGATGCTGTGAAGATCACTGTTAAAGGGGCGGGCCGCTGTGGAGGTCTCTGTTAAGGGGGCAGGATGCTGTGAAGATCACTGTTAAAGGGCCGGGTGCTGTGGAGGTCTCTGTTAAGGGGGCCGGGAATAGTAGAGGTCAGAGTTAAGAGAACTATAACCTATGGTCAGTGTTTAGGGGCGGGGTCTGTAGATGTCACTGTTAATGGGGAGATCCCCTGTGGAGGTCACTGTCAAGAGGGTGGGGTGCTGTTAAAGGGGCAGGCTGCTGTGAAGGTCAAAGTTAAGGGGGTGGGCTGCTGTGGAGGTCCCATTTTAAGGAGACTGGGCACTGTGTGGGGGGGGTCAGTGTTAAGGGGTGGGGGGCTGTGGAGGTCACTGTTATGGGGCAGGTACTGTAGATATCACTGTTATAGTGGATAGTGTTGATATCTTTTAATGACACACACACAAACATTAAAGGAAATAGATGAAATATACCTGTTCAAAGCCGGGTCCGTCTGCTAGTAAGGTAATTAAGTTACTATTTATGACATATATTTTTTGGGGTGTGTGTGTGCAAATGAACTCTTTTTATCTATGCAACTCAGTTACAAGTACAAAGCTCTCTTGTCTAAAGCTGATTTTGAATATGAACACAAGAGCTCCATAGGGAGCATTGCTCATGGGGTAAGTTGCAATTTTCAAAGTTATGAAACAGGTCAAGTGAACAAGCCCTCAGGCAAGCTGATTTAATTGAATTAGTCCCCTTTCCACAAATTTTTAGATATTTAGGTTGTCATTATGTCTTATTTTGAAATTCGTTCACACTCAGTTTGGTGGTGAAAGCAGAATTGCATTATGGATTCCGTTACCACGGACCATAACGCAATTCTATGAGGGAATGCCTTTAGAGGCATTCCGTTATTTATTTCATCATAATAGAAGTCTATGCGCCGCAAAACAGATCCGTCCCGTTTCCATTATGCAGGGAGTCCTGTTATAGGTTTTATGAACATAGGCTGGTTGAGGAGCTGTACATTAAATATATGTATGTAGTGCATTAAGTCTACTGTGTTATGTGCCACTTGTGCAGGGGGTGGCAGACTAGGGGCCCACCTTGCTCAGGGGCTCACCGGGGGATTCACCTGTACCCCTGTGGGCCAATCCGAGCCTGCCCACAGCTTAAAAGCTTGTTGATTGGCTATGCTGCAGCAAGCTTTATTTATCATCCGAACCCCGAACACGTACTTTCACGGCAAAGCCCGTGTTCGGGTACCCGGACACCGTAATGTTCGATACGAATCCGAACATTACAGTCCGGGTACGCTCATCCCTACTCACTTCTTATAGAGGACAACCCTATATCTTAGGTATCATTTTATACAGTATATGCTATGTATTTTGGCTCTCTAGTAGACAACTGCAGTTGTCAGAGGCTGTACTTTATTTCTTGTAACAACAGTCACAGAAATCTGCAGAGCTTGCACTGTCTAGCAAAGGCATTTGAAGGGGATACAGGCTGCCCTTAAGTAGACCAACTGTGTATGGAGACTTAGTGGCAACTTCCAAAAGGTGGCACTTGTGAGATGGTTCTCTTTCCCTGGGTGATACCTATTTTCATTTTATTTTCCCATGGAGCATCGCCTCTAAGTCTCCATACATAACTGGTCTCCTCAAGGACAGCCAGCATCCCATGGATTCATCCAAGGCATCAACTCAGTCAGCCAGAATCCTATTCTGTACTGATGAGGGCCAAGCTCCCGGAAACAGCTGTCTGTGGATGAATATTTAACTTGGCTATTTTCATTTGGCACGACTTGTTAAAAAGTAGGACTTTGACTTATAGGGAGCCACTTACAAAAGGTGGTGATAGTGAGATGGTTCTCTTTAGCTGGGAGATACCTCTTTGCATGAGAAAGGCATTCAAATCCTTAAACACAAAGGGGGAATTTATCACACCCTTTACTCCAGAATTCTAGCTTCAAAAAGTCACAAAATAGGGCAGGTGACTTTTTTGAATTATCTGTAGAAGAAAAAAATGATGAGACATTTGGCATTCTTCTACCACTCTACCACTCCCTCCAGTTTTGTAAAGTGTGTGTGTGTGTGTGTGTGTGTATGTGGGGGGGGGGGGGGGGGGCGGGGGGGGGGTAGGTTACCTATGTTATTTAGGTTTCTCTCCAGATTTACTTTACCAATCACACTTTTTTTTAAAAAGTTACATAAATTGTCAGTAATCTTATTACTGTAAATGGATGGGGTAGAAAGAGGAGTAAAATGCCAAGATAGAAGTGTTAGTCTCAACCCCTAAAGGACACGGTGATTTTCTATTGCGTTTTAGTTTTTTACTCCCTGCCTTTCCAAAACCATAACTTTTTTTATTTTTCTGTTCACAGCTGTATGACAGCTTGTTTTTTTGGGACAAGTTGTACTTTTTAATGGCCCCATTTTATATTGTATACAATGTAGTGGGAAGGTGGAAAAAAATTCCAAATGGGGTGGAACTGGAAAAAACACAATTTCACCATAGTTTTATGGCTTTCGTTTTTATGGAATTTCCTTAATTTTGCGGGTCAGTACTAGGGATGAGCGAATCAACTTCGGATGAAACATCCGAAGTTAATTAGCATAAAACGTCATTCTAATACTGTACAGGCAACCTTGTCGCGGTAAGTGGGCCTATGCTCTTTGATCAAACTGTATACTAATGCCTCTTAATAGTGCACAGCAAATGATTGATACTAGTGCTGTATAGCCATGTTTTATCAAAACAAATGCTGCAAATTGCAAACAGTTGTCATATCAGAAGTATAGGAATGAGGATGTGCGATTTAGATTTTCTCTACATTAATACAGTATTAGAATGTATTGGCTCAGATGAGCCGAAGTTATTGCTTCGCGAAGTCTCGCGAAACTTTGTGCAATAACTTCATAAATTAATTTGTACTGTAAAAAACCAAGGTACCACTTGTAACCGAACCCGAGTTCGGGAAATGGTTTTTTAAAGTTCCAAATAATTTATGAAGTTATTGTGAGAAGTCTAACGAGACTTCGCGATGCAATAACTTCGGCTCATCGGATGTTTCATTCGAAGTTGATTCGCTCATCCCTAGTCAGTACAATTACAGCAGTACCACATTAGGACTTTTTGATCACGAAAGTGGGCAATACCAGGTATGTATTAGAACTATTGGTTTGCTTATTTTTCTTTTATATATCTTCATATAATTATTTAGTCAATATGTTAAGCTGGCCATAAAGATCAGATGAATATTGGCTAAACCCATGTGTATAGGGGTCTCATGACTATCCTCTGATGCAGGAAGTTAGATGCATCCAAGCAGAAAGTTGGATGCACTACAACTCCTAAAAATAAAAGTTCAAGATGTACACCATTCACTCATACTAGAGAATTCATGAAATAAAAAAACAACATTTTGTTTTGTGTCCAAATTGAATCTACGCAAATCAAATATACTCCAAGTGGCTGAAAAATTGGTATATGACACTCTGAGGTCTCTTAGGACATTTTTTTTATATCCTTTTATTATCTCAGATATCGGGGGGAGATCAGGCTGTTAGATTTCAATACACACGATCATTTTGTTCTCTGGAGGATAAGCCACTATACTCTCTTGGCATGAGCATGTAGGTATCTAGGTTGGTCAAGTGAAATAACTGCCAGCTGATGGGTATCTCAGGTATGGCCAGTCTTAGGGTAGGTTCACACTGAGTTTTCTGGAGCAGGTCTTGAGGCAGATTTTCCTGTAGGTTTTTCAGGAAGTCAAATATGGATCCAGTGGTATCCAGACAGAAGTAGATCCTTTATATTACTGGCTTTGGCTGAAAAACTCTGAGACAAATCTGCCTCAAAACTTCCTCCAAAAACCTTAGTGTGAACCTACTCTTAGGCTGGCCATACATGAGATACCCATTGGTTGGCAGCTATCTTGCACCACCAAAAACTCAGTGTATACCTACCCTAGTGTTTTTTGTTCAATTCATCATCTTTATATCAATCTGGAATTTTTATCTTGAATGAAGATCAAATATTAAGGTCCACGTATGTCCGCATAGGTTCCTACTTTTTCCATGACTGTAACACACATGCTCTATATTTTGTGTGCATATGCCATTGTGGGCCACCCTTTTGGGTTACGCGTTTTTTCCAGTGCTTAGTTCTTCGATGTATTAGAAGAGTAGCTATATCACTAATGCTACTGGTGTCATGTTTGTTGGAGAAGTTTATGTGTAAATAGAAAATAAATGAGCGGTGAGTATTACACAGCAATCTGTCATTGATAGACTAAAAGTCTATGTAATTGTTGCTTCATTTTTCATTCTCAACAGTTTTTCATTACGCATCCCTGCCTCGGGGGACAATTGTCATTACAAGGAAGGGATGATTGGACCTGACAAGCTTCTTCTACTGGGACTATAACTAACAAGAGAAACCCTTCAATTACTCAATGACATAATGTTAGCTTTTTAAATCCTAGTCTTAGTAATTTTTCACGGCCACATACACTAAAATGAAGTGTTGAAAACCGGGCAGTGTTATTTTTGCAAAGAATCTAACTTGGCTAATATGTGTTTACCAGCTGATATGATTTTATCATTCTTCTGGTGGAGGATACGTGAGTTCTGTTCAAGGGAACATAAGTTTACACTGCAGTAATCTCAGTTAGATGTAAAAAAAATGCCAAGTGAATATTTTACATAGCTGAGAAATAGGAGGATTCCTCCACTGCATTCTTCATCTAGATGTTATTTTCTTACTCACGTACTTGGGCTGTGAATCAGAGCCAGGGATAACGCAAGAGATGACAGTACATGTAGCTCCAGGCCCCAATGTCAAATACAGTAGGCACGCCTGGTATTAGATTTAGATCATAGACCAATTTATAGTTTAACACTATAGCCAGGAATTTTTGGATGTTTTTCACACTTTGGACATGTACAAATAAAATGTAAATTCAAAATAAAATAAAAAATTATAGTAAACTCCTATGATCATACATTTTCAGAGGTACTTTATCCCCTTCGTGACCATCAATACGCCTTTTTACAGCAGGCATTAAGGGTCCTATTATAGTCTCCTTGTGGGATTATTAAATGGTTAAGAAAAAAGTTTCAAAAAATTAAATAAAAAAAATCCAAGAAAAATAAATGCTTTTCAATAGAAAAATAAATTGGAAAAATAAAATCTCCACATATTTGGTATTGCCGCAATTGTATCAACCTTCACTGCGCAGTTATCATGGAATTTATCCTGTTCGGAAAAGACCGTAAAAGAAACAAAAACACCACCAAAAAATGGAATAAAAAGTGATGAAAAAGTTTTATGTACTCCAAATGATACCAATGAAAACTACAAGCCGTCCCACAAAAATCAAGCCCTCCCACAAGTCCATAGAAATTAAAATAAAAAAAGTAATGTGGTGATGCAAAAAAATTTTTTTAAGAAATTGTTGAAAAGTAGTAAAGCGTAAAAAATATGCATTTGGTATCACTATAATTGCACCAGAGAGTAAAGTTCTCATTTTATTTATGCCAGAAAATGAATGCTACCAAATTTATCATGTAAAAACTCAGTGTTAGTATTGCTGTTTTTTCCCATCTCCTTCCCAGAAAGAGTAAAAAAAAAGTAATCAATAAGTTATGTGTACCCCAAAAATGGCACCATTAAAACTATAAGGGTACTTTCACACTTGCGTTGTTTAATTCCGGCAGACAGTTCAGTTGCCTGAACTTCCTGCCTGATCAGGAAAACTGTATGCAAACGCAGGATCCTGATCAGTTTGACAAATGCATTGCAATACCAAATCCATTTTTCCGGAAAAACGAATCTGGTATTTATTATTTTTCACATTTTTAAAGGTCTGCGCATGCGGTACACTTGATACCAGATCTGGCATTAATACATTTCAATGGAAATTAATATCGGATCCGGCATTCAGTCAAGTGTTCTGGAATTTTGGCCAGAGAAAATACTGCAGCATGCTGCAGTATTTTCTCCGTCCAAAAAACGTACAGTGACTGAACTGAAGACATCCTGATGCATACTAAACGGATTGTTCTCCATTCAGAATGCATTAGGATAAAACTGATCAGTTTTTTTCCGGTATTGAGCCCCTGTGACGGAACTCAATACCGGAAAAGTTTGCCGCAAGTGTGAAATTACCCTACCCTGTCCCGCAAAAACAAGCACTCATATAGCAAGTCCTCTTTAAGGCTAAAAGTAGGCTGGTCACAAAGGGGTTATACACACAGGCACCATCATGCAATTTTGCTTTACAGTTTAATTTGTCTTAGAAAATGCTTACAGCGTCATATTTGTGGCTGCCAATTTGACCCAGGGAGAAAGTTTGATGCAGCATTCATTCATACTAGAGATGAGCACATTTCTGTAATTCATGCCACTTATGCCTAATATGTTTCATGCACAATAGGATGATCAGATGTCCTCTTTGCCCTGGACATGTCCTCTTTTTGCGACCTTAAAAAAATGTCCATCAGGGATGTCCTGGAATGTCCGGGATTCTCAAGAGGAGCGCACTTTGTTTTAAGGTGCCTGTGTTTTTTTTTTAACTGTCAGCGACTGTACAGGAGGCCAGGGAGTAGTGACTGTACAGGAGGCCAGGGAGTGGTGACTGTACAGGAGGCCAGGGAGTGGTGACTGTACAGGAGGCCAGGGAGTGGTGACTGTACAGGAGGCCAGGGAGTGGTGACTGTACAGGAGGCCAGGGAGTGGTGACTGTAGCGCTGCTAGTGCTGTTATTACTCACCGTTCCCTGGTCTTATGCTCTGGGTGCTGCGCTGTGCTGGACTGAGTCCTGACTAGTGTTGATCGCGAATATTCTAATCTTGAATTTTTATTGCGAATATCGGCACTTCGCGAAGATGTAGAATATAGTGCTATATATTCGTAATCGCAAATATTCTAGATATTTTTTTCATCAGTAACCTCCCTTCTTGCTTGTGGGCCAAGGAGAAGGCTGTGATGTCTTTGTCTGAGCTTAGCAACATCCCTAGCAACCGATAGCAAAGTTCCCTACCCCTTACTATATAAGAACCTCCCCAGCAGCCATTTTCTGCAGAGAGAGCAGTGACATTGCTGTGCTCTGTGCTTTCCTCTGGATCCTATTCCTTATCCAATTACATTAGATAGTTAGTTAGCTCATATATGTAGTTTGAGATAGTCAGTGTAGGTTATATCCTGATATAGTGTAGCTGATAGGTTCTGCTGTCCATACATACATGCTACAGACATAGTGCTGTGATGTCACAACAATACTTAGTGCGCCAATCAGTAATATCTACTCAGACCTGATAAAATGTCAAATTGCAAATGGCAAAAAATATGCGCATCATTAGTGCCGATTTGCGAAATGGCAAAAATAATGACAAGGTCACAAATTCTAAAATTCGTGAATTTATTGCGAATATTATGTGAAAAATTTGCGAAATATCATGAAAACGAATATTGCTTATGCCGCTCAACTAGTCCTGACAGCATTCAGCATGGGGAAGTAGTGTGCACAGGCGTGCAGCGTGCTCTCACGCTGAGCAACATCAGGTCAGTACAGAGCAACCAGAAGACCATGCTGGATCTCCAGAGCTATGTTTTATTTATTTATTTTTGTTTAATCTGAGGTCTAACTGCTGGAGTGGCGGTGTTATAGGGGCTATTACCTTGGGGTCTGATTGATGGAGTGGGGTGTTACAGGGGCCATTACTTTGGGATCTGATTGATGGAGGGGGTGTTACAGGGGCCATTACTTTGAGGTCTGACTGATGGGGTTGTGATATAGGGGCCATTACTTTGGAGTCTGATCTGAGGTCTAATTGATGGAGGTGAGTTTGGTATAGTGGCCACTACTTTGGGGTCTGATTGATAGATGGGGGAGTTTTACAGAGGCCATTACTTTGGGGTCTGATCTGCGATCTGACTGATGGGGGGGGGGATTGTGTTATAGAAGCCATTACTTTGTAGTCTGATAGGTTTGATGGGGGTTGTGATATAGAAGCCATTACTTTGGGGTCTGATCTCAGGTCTAATTGATGTAGGAGGGGTGTTATAGTGGTCATTACTTTGGGCTCTGATTGATGGAGGGGAGAGTGTTATAGGGGGCATGACTTTAGGGTCTGATCTGAGGTATAATATATGGAGGGGCTGTTATTTAGGGACATGACTTTGGGGTCTGATTTAAAGGATGGAGGGATAGGGATTATAGGGGCTATGAATTTGGATCTGATCTGAGGTTGATTTAAGGGATGGAGAGATGGGGTTTATAGGTAGCCATATTAATTAGGTAGATAGGTGGGGGGGTTCAACACCCTGAACCCCCACAGATCAGCTGTTTGGTGTTTCTCCATCACCAGAAGTCAGTACAAGAGATACTACAATGTTGTAGTGGAGGGAGCTCACTACCACAGTGCTGCTCTCAACCCTTTGGGCTAGCTGCAGTTTTTGTTCTTTTTGGGATGCATACAAATTTTTAATTTTTTTTTAAACCTTACATTTCTGCCAAAGTTTATTTGGTTTTGCATTTATGGCATTCATTGTGCATTAAAAATACCATGATAAGGGTGGGATTTTTGGGCTTTTTACAGTTACAGTGCCACTATCAGAGCCCAGTCTTATAACAAGTCGTGCACCTGTGTGTCCATCACATGATTGGCACATATTTTATCCATTGGAAGTACACATTGGAGGTTCCAGTTGAATGGCAGCAAGCATAGATCCTGAAGATAGTTAAGAATTGATACAGACAGCATATTGGGACATTGTATAACTTTTCACTATACAATAATTAGTAATACTAAACAATATTTAGTATTTAGGATAAGTGAATCAATTCTAAGAAAAGCAGATTTCTTAGGATTTCACCAAACATTGTCTGCCAAAAGAATTTTAAGTTTTTTCATTTCACTTTGGACAAACCACGTAAAAATGGCACTTTGATGAAGTACTCCATTTTCTTTCTCCCTCTTGGTTTTCCACACCAATGTAAAAGTTAAATGACACTGAGCGCCATCTTCCTTCTTCCTCCTGGTTTTCTGCACCAATGTAACAGTTAAATGGGACTAGTCGAAAGTGGGCAGAGGACTTTCTCTGATTGGCACAGAGTTTGAAAAACAGCCTGATCAGCAATTCCTACTGAGAAAAAGGAATAATCTGTGTTCAGCTTGTTACCTGTCAGGATGTTTTGAGGCAGTGTCTGATAAAAAGCTATTGCAGACACAAGCCACTAATGTAATGTGATAGGAGCACTATAAGAGGAAATATAATTGTGTATATTTTAGGGACTTTGATCAGGAGAAGCATATTCCTGCCTTAAAAAAAAACTACAAAAAAATAAACCATTTTTTTCTGTATATGAACAGTTAACCAGCTTTTCTGATTAAAAAAAATCTTTACATTTCTACAGTTTATAAGCTTATTGCCAGCACCCCAAAAGAATACATTCTGCTCCAAACACAGAATGTGTTGTTGAAAACCTTTTATGTTTACCGCAAAAAAATGCCATATACCGTGTAGCTCAAACACTTTTTACTGCAAAAATTGCATTTTTATACCTATGTTATTGAATGCACTACTACATCATACTATATAGTTCAAAGACATTTACTGCAAAAATTGAATAATTATACCCGTGTTTGTGAACACTTTCTATTACTGAACTATACCATGTAGTTCAGACATTTAATGCAAATATTGCATTGCTACCATTGTATTTAGTCAATGGCAGTGTGCAGTGTGTTTGTAGAAGAGAAAGGACATTTTATTACACCTCTATCTTTAAATTACAGAACAAACACTTGTTAGTACCAAAACAATTTTGTTAGTACCATTTAATATTCTGTGCTTCAAACTCGGCTATTATTTTTCATTTATCGGCCTCAAAATAAAACATGTGCCTCATCATCCAAGAGTCAGAATGTGGGTAGTAGCAACAGTAGCAACACCAGCCATGCCGCCATAAGTAGTAGTAGTAGGCCACAGTCCTCCCTGGTATCAAATTGGTGCCACATTTTTATTGAGAACAAAAAGGATGATATTGTGGACTGAACACTATTATTTCTCCAAAAAGCCAACCCCTGTCTTCTACTGTAATGTGGTGAAGAATATGCTCCTTGCAATTCTCACTGTGCAGCAAGGTGCACACCACCATGGACACCTGGTACAGCCAGGCTCAGACTGGCCCATCGGGGAGGTAGGGGATTCCTCGGTAGGCCCCCAGTCTCCTGTGCCCGGAGATAAGACAGAGGAGTAATTATTTATCTTGTTTCTCAGGAGATAATTATTGTAGCCACTAGGTGGCAGTATCGCACAGTGATGCAGCCTCCTACTGGTGTAAATTGTACAGGAGGCCCCGCAGTATCTTCTAAACTTCGTGGGCTGCTGGCAGTGAAGGAGGGGAGAACATGTCTGGCCACCCTCCTGCCCTCCCTGCTGTCAGAAAACTGGTTGCTGGAGAGAAGGACTCCTCTGCGGTGCTGGGCTGATTTCTCAGGTGTGTGACAGTGGTGAGCTGTAGTAGACTGTAAGGGGGAAATAGGGGATTTGTTTATAGTAGACTCAGATCTATGTATGTGTGCTGCTCTCTGCAGAGTTCAGAGTGGCAATGAGGACTCCTGAAAGGGCCTGAGCAAACGGCAGGTGTCACGCATGAGCTGCCACTGGCAGACATCAAAGTTACACAGGGGAGTACTCCTGTCCGCCTGGATCATCAGGAAATCATTTATGGCCTTTCTCTGTTCGAACAGTTCGTCCAACATATAGAGGGTAGAATTCCAATGGGTGAAAACGTTGCATATACGCCTATGTTGGGGGATGCCGTTCTGCCGCTGCAACTCGTGTGCTTTGCGGTGTACGAGTGGTTAAAGTGCATGCAAAGTTTCCTGGCCATTTTTAGGATGTCTTGCAGATGGTTGGAAGACTTCTTGACAACCATATTGAACACGTGAGCCATGCCAGGCGCCAGGCTCAGCCCTCCTTGACGCAGTGCGGACACAATGTTCTTCCCGTTGTCGGTCACCATGGTTCCGATTTTCAGTTGTCATGGAGAAAGGCAGGATTTTATTTCTTGCTGAAGGGCTTGGAGCAGTTTCTCCCATGTGACTCAGTTTGCCCAGGCACCATGCCCTGCACATGTGGTATGCTGGAGGGGCACTGTAAATTGTCCCTGCAGTGTAGGCTGAGGACACGGTGGAGGATGAGGTGGCAAAGGCGGACATTGTCGCTGGAGCAACAGCGTGGAAATGTGGAGGTGGAAGCGGCGTCAACTGGCCAAGTTGCTGGTGTGGCTGTGCAGGAACCACATTGACACAGTGGGCTCTAAAGGACATGTATTGTCACTGACCGTAGTTACAGCTTGACACATTGGCGCTGCCGTGCACTTTGGCAGACAACGACAGGCTCAAGGACTGGCCCACCTTCTGTTCTACATGTGTGAGCAGGGCTGGTACTGCCTTTTTGGCAAAGAAATGATGGCTTGGGACCCTCCACCTCGGTTTGGCACAAGCCATCAGTTCTCTAAAAGGTGCAGAGTCCACCATTTGGAAAGGGAGGGACTGCAGCACCAGCAACTTGGACAGGAGCACGTTCAGCTTCTGCACCGTTGGATAAGTGCACGCATACTGTTGTCTCTTGGCAATCACTTCTTGGCAATCACTTTGATGATTGATTGCTGACTTGGGTTGAGAGAACCCGAGCCCAGACTTTTTCACTGAAGTTCGGGTTCGGTGTTCGGGTGATTTTATTATTTTCCGTTATAACATGGTTATAACGGAAAATAACAGCATACTATTCTTAAGATTTTTAAGATAGAATTTTAAATAAAATGGCCATTGAGGGGTTAAAAATAATAAAAAAAAACTCACTTCATCCACTTGTTTGCGCAGCCGGTATCCTCTTCTTTCCTCAGGACCTGCAAAAGGACCTGAGATGACATCACCGCGCTTTAACGTGGTGAGCATGGTGACGTCATCGCAGGTCCTGCTGAGTGAAGATGCATGACACCTGTCGTTTGCTCAGGCCCTTTGAGGATGCCATGTTATTTTCAGTCGCCAGGACTACGGGATGAACAATGTCATTCCACTGCTTCATGTCCTGGAACAGATGCTGGTAAATCTGGCTGGTCAGGGGACTGGAGAGGTGACACCTAGCTCTCACGGCCACATGAGCTCTGTGGGAGCTTAACTGGAGGAGGAGGACATTGAAGCACAAGCAATATGTAGCAAAATGGGTGTTTTTTCTACACAGGTGACAGGAGAGACTGGTTTCTTCTGGCTACCTGCCTCAGCTCCTATTTTTATGCTACCACCCGCCTGATGCCACACATCTGATGCCAAGTGCTCCTTCTTTTACCCACCATCTTTAGCGGGTACTGGTATTGCCACCTACCTCCACACTAATGTCAACTCCTCATGCTGCTGCAACCTCCACACTCTGTCACTGTGCCACTCTGTGGTCTCCTCAAGCTGCTTCCACCTCCACACTATGTCAACTTGCCACTCTGTGGTCTCCTCATGCTGCTTCCACCTTACCACTATGTCATAGGGCCTCTCTGAGGACTTATAATGCTGTTCCCACCCTCCCCACTTCATGACTGGGCCACTATTTAGCCTTTTTTGCTTGGCTGACGTCATCATTTATTTGAACCTTCTTCTGAACTGTCAGAAGGAAGGAAAAATGAGATGCACAACGGATCCTCTCTGTGTAGCAGATTCCTGGCTAAGAGCGGTGCGCTCTGATTGGATGCGCTCACAGCCAGGGAGAAGAGAACCGCCCCCAGTGAAACTGCGAGTTTCCGCCTAGTATAACCGAGTCGGATCATTATAATATAAGGCGCCATAATCAATGGGGTCAACAGCGGACGAACGGGGAAGGGGGGAAAGTCTTTGGAAAAAATAAAGTGCTATGGCATCAGTGGGGGCTGCTATAAGGTAAGACCATAATTAGACTAGGGCTAAACTAATGAAAGGTCCTCTAAAAGGGTTTGTCTCACTTCAGTAAATGGCATTCATCATGCAGTTAATACAGGGCACTTACTAATGTATTGTGATTGTCCATATTGCCTCCTTTCCATCACATTGTACACAGCTCGTATCCGTGGTTATTACCACCGTGTAATCCAGCAGAGGTGGCCGTGCTTACACACTATAGGGAAAGGCTGGAAGTGTGCATAGGCCAACACTTTTACCTATAGTGTGCAAGCACGGCCACCGCTGCTGGATTGCAGAGTGGTCAAAACCATGGATACGTGCTGTGTATAATGTGATGGAAAAGAGTCAATATGGAGAATCACAATACATTAGTAAGTGCCTTGTATTAACCTTCTCTACATGATAAATGCCAATTGCTGAAGTGAGAGAAGCCCTTTAAGTGTGCTACACTTAATAGGGTTAGGCATAAATGTACTGGTGTGTGCATTGCGTGTTTCCTATGTGTGATTGGTGTTTGCTATATATGATCTATGCATCAGTGGTGTATGTGCAGTATGTGACATTTGAATCAGTGGCATGTGAGCCATGTATAAGTGTCTTGTGTGCCACATGTGCACAGTAAGTGATTGGTGTGCACTGCATGTGTCTGGTTTCTGACTGACTTAGGCCTCATGCACACGACCGTTGTGTGCATCCGTGGCCGTTGTGCCGTTTTCCGTTTTTTTTCGCGGACCCATTGACTTTCAATGGGTCCGTGGAAAAATCGGAAAATGCACCGTTTTGCAGCCGAGGCCGTGATCCGTGTATCCTGTCCGTCAAAAAAATATGACCTGTCCTATTTTTTTGACGGACAACGGTTCACGGACCCATTCAAGTCAATGGGTCCGTGAAAGAACACGGATGCACACAAGATTGGCATCCGTGTCCGTGATCCGTGGCCGTAGGTTGCTTTCATACAGACGGATCCGAAGATCCGTCTGCATAAAAGCTTTTTCTGATCTAAGTTTTCACTTCGTGAAAACTCATTTCCGGCAGTATATTCTAACACAGAAGCGTTCCCATGGTGATGGGAACGCTTCTAGTTAGAATACACTGCAAACTTTGTACAAGACTGCCCCTGCTGCACCTAAAGGGGTTAATTGTACTATCATATTCCCCTGTAAGAGATCAGGGCTGCCAGGCAGCAGGGGGCAGACCCCACCCCCTCCCCAGTTTGAATATCGTTGGTGGCACAGTGTGCGCCCACCATCGCCCCCCCTCCCTCCCTCTATTGTAATAAATCGTTGGTGGCACAGTGTGCCCCCACCATCGCCCCCCCCCCCTCCCTCTATTGTATTAAATCGTTAGTGGCACAGTGTGCCAACCACCATCGTCCCCCCCCTCCCTCTATAGAAGTAACAACATTGGTGGCAGTGTGCGGTCTCCCATTCCCCCCCCCCCCCCCATCATTGGTGGCAGCGGAGTTCCGATCGGAGTCCCAGTTTAATCGCTGGGGCTCCGATCGGTAACCATGGCAACCAGGAAGCTACTGCAGCCCTGGTTGCCATGGTTACTTAGCAATAGTACAACAGTAGAAGATTCATACTTACCTGCTTGCTGCTGCGATGTCTGTGAACGGCCGGGAGCTCCTCCTACTGGTAAGTGACAGTTCTTTAGCAATGCGCCGCACAGACCTGTCACTTACCAGTAGGAGGAGCTCCTGGCCGGACACAGACATCGCAGCAGCAAGCAGGTAAGTATGAATCTTCTACAATTGTACTATTGCTAAGTAACCATGGCAACCAGGGCTGCACGTAGCGTCCTGGTTGCCATGGTTACCGATCGGAGCCCCAGCGATTAAACTGGGACTCCGATCGGAACTCCGCTGCCACCAATGATGGGGGGGGGGGGAATGGGAGACCGCACACTGCCACCAATGTTGTTACTGCTATAGAGGGAGGGGGGGGGGGCGATGGTGGTTGGCACACTGTGCCACCAACGATTTAATACAATAGAGGGAGGGAGGGGGGGCGATGGTGGGCGCACACTGTGCCACCAACGATTTATTACAATAGAGGGAGGGAAGGGGGGGCAATGGTGGGCGCACACTGTGCCACCAATGATTTCTAACATTAGAGGGAGGAAGGGGGTGCCCGATGGGGGGCGCACACTGTGCCACCAACGATATTCAAACTGGGGAGGGGGGGTCTGCCCCCTGCTGCCTGGCAGCCCTGATCTCTTACAGGGGAATATGATAGTACAATTAACCCCTTTAGGTGCCGCACCTGAAGGGGTTAATTGTGCTATCATATCCCCCTGTAAGAGATCAGGGGGGGGCGATGGTGGGCGCACACTGTGCCACCAACGATTTATTACAATAGAGGGAGGGAGGGGGGGGGGGGGGCAATGGTGGGCGCACACTGTGCCACCAACGATTTCTAACATTAGAGGGAGGAAGGGGGGGCCCGATGGGGGGCGCACACTGTGCCACCAACGATATTCAAACTGGGGAGGGGGGGGGGTCTGCCCCCTGCTGCCTGGCAGCCCTGATCTCTTACAGGGGAATATGATAGTACAATTAACCCCTTTGGGTGCCGCACCTGAAGGGGTTAATTGTGCTATCATATCCCCCTGTAAGAGATCGGGTGCTGCCAGGCAGCAGGGGGCAGTCTTGTACAAAGTTTGTAGTGTATTCTAACCTGAAGCGTCCCCATCACCATGGGAACGCCTCTGTGTTAGAATATACTGTCGGATCTGAGGTTCACGAAGTAGCTCATATCCGACAGTATATTCTAACATAGAGGCGTTCCCATGGTGATGGGGACGCTTTAAGTTAAAATATACCATCGGATTGGAGAAAACTCCAATCCGATGGTATAAAAGAACTCCAGACTTTACATTGAAAGTCAATGGGGACGGATCCGTTTGAAATGGCACCATATTGTGTCAACATCAAACGGATCCGTCCCCATTGACTTGCATTGTAATTCAGGACGGATCCGTTTGGCTCCGCACGGCCAGGCGGACACCAAAACGACTTTTTTTTCATGTCCGTGGATCCTCCAAAAAACAAGGAAGACCCACGGACGAAAAAACGGTCACGGATCACGGACCTACGGACCCCGTTTTTGCGGACCTTAAAAAAAAACGGTCGTGTGCATGAGGCCTTAAGTGCAGGATATCCATATATGTGTAACTTCTGCTACATGTATGTTCGTGCATTTTGCTGTGAGTGTCGGCCATCATACTTCATCTTTAATTTTTCTGGTATCACTGTAAGTGCTCATGAACACGACCGTTGGATGTTTTGCAGTCTGCAAATTGCGGATCCGCAAAACATGGATACCGGGTGTGTGCATTCCACATTATGCGGAACAGAACAGCCGGCCTCTAATAGAACAGTCCTACCCTTGTCTGTAATGCCGACAATAATAGGACGTGCTCTATTATTTTGCAGAACGGCCATGCGGACATACAGACACGGAATGCACACAGAGTCATTTTTATTTTATTTTTTTGCGGCCCCATTGAAGTGAAGTGAACAGTACAGACATGGAAATAAAATAAGTTAGTGTACAGGAGCCCTAAGGTGGGCCCCCAGAATCAGTTACACTGGTGGGCCCTAAGTACCCCAGTCCGACACTGGGTACAGCTGTTACGGGCAGGGACAGTACACGTGTTTCATGGCTCAATATGTCCATGTTTTTCACAGCACACTGCAAGGCAGCATTGCAGCAACAAGGCCAGGTCCTATTGACACCTTCACATTCGAGTCATCCTGGTTCCCACACCAGGTGCTTATCGTCCTCCTCCATGTCCTTCTCCATGGATATCCTTCTGTCCCCAACAGAAGAAAGAGCAGAGCATCTCTCCCACTCCTACTTCTTCCTATGATATGTGTAAAGTGAAGCGTTGATGAGCTGATCAGCCTTGGTGAGAATAGCCACACAGCTGAGCAGCAAACATTCTGTCTCCATTCCAACTCCAACCAAGCAAGGTTGTCAGCAACAATGGCACAAGCATTATGTCCATGCTGCATTTGGAGGAAATAGCAGAGTTCTTTGGAAAATGAAAGCTGGAATCTGACTGATGGCTATGGGCAACTATACCAGTTTTGATAAATCCCTCCCCATGTCTTTTTTTCTACAATTGTGGCCAACTGACAATTCTATTGCACTGTACTAATCATTGACAGGTCACAGTCACCAGTGGATCCATTCACTGCCAGGGTTTTCTGGAGTCATGATGAGGGAGCTTTATTAGTAGCACCCATTCTCAACAAAAAAAGGTCCATATTATGTTCTTGTCCTTTTGCTGTCTCTGTATCTTTTATATGCATATTATGCCTCTATAAGTAATGTTATATGTTTTGTGTGGTCTTATTTTGTATTATGTTTCCATAACTACACATCTAGTCTCTACAAGAAAGGTAGGACTATGGCATTCAGTGATACATCGCTAATCATGTCTCCTGTTATGTGACTGGAACACCCATAGAGCAGTATTTTTTTTTCTATATCCTGCTTTGTTGACCAACCACTGGTTCATGCCATTCATTATAGTGTAGATGATGACACCTTGTGGTGGACATGGTGCTGCAATCACACATAAAGCATCCTCTTTATGATAAACAGGAAAAGGTTAAGGTCCATTCATACATGAAGCATTTGTAAAAATGAATGAATGAATGTCAATATAGTGAGTTTTAACATTCAAAACCCATGCTTTTATGTATAATAATTAGTGTTGATCGAGCACCATAGTGCTCGGGTGCTCGAGTAGAACACCTCGGGATGCTCGGGTGATCTACCGAGGACCCGAGCACAATGAAAGTCAATGGGAGAACCCGAGCATTAAACCAGGCATCCCCTGCTCTGAAGAGGGGATGGTGTCTGGTTCATAGGAAAAGGTCATAAATTAATGGAAACACCACTGAAATGGTTTGGGAACAGCATGGGGAGGATGTCTGGATGCATCTTGGACACCTAGGTCGCTGCTGGGAACGATGTTGTCTGAGTAGTACGCCACTTTAACAGACTGACAATAATACACACAAAACAGAAGATAAAATCGATTTTAGAGGAAAAAAATTTAGGAAACATTCTTTCCTGTATATTTACTTGTATATAAAGTGCAAGTGCTTCCAAAAATTACAAGGAAGAGGCACTCCGATACAACCTGTATATCACATAATGGAGGGCCGCATTCACATTCTGGTACAATTGTTCAGGTAGTGAGACTCCTACACTCATAAAGCCTATGCACTAAGTGAAAGGGCTGCCACAAATTACAAGGAACCGGCACTTTACACATAAAGGAGGGCATCATACACACCCTTGAAAAATTATGATTGATGGCCTGCTGGTGACCCTCTAAAACATTAGGAGCTAGGGCCTGTTGAGCTGACTCTCTAAAACATTAGGAGCTAGGGCCTGCTGCTGATCTGACCCTCTAAAACATTAGGGGTGATGGTCTGCTGAAGAGCTCACCCTCTAAAACATTAAAAGCGAGGGCAGACTAATAAGCATGTTGATATGATGGAAGAGGAGGGGGAGAAAAGGAAGATTGAACCATATACCCTTTTTGTGGTAGAAGGGGTGCATGGGAATACAGTGTATTCAATACACCATAAAAGCAACATTTAAAGTGCCTTTATGTTTATCCGCTTTCCTCTGGAGTAGAGAAGTCAGGGGCAATCCAGGCCTTGTTCATTTTTATAAGAGTCAACCTGTCAGCATTTTCAGTTGACAGGCAGATGTGCTTATCTGTTATAATGCCACCAGCAGTACTAAATACACGCTCATACAAAATGCTGGCGGCAGGGCAGGCCAGCACCTCCAAGGTGTAGAGCGCCAGTTCGTGCCACGTGTCCAGCTTGGACACTCAGTAGTTGTAAGGCACTGAGGGATCATTGAGGACGCTGACACGGTCTGCTACGTACTCCTTCACCATCTTCCCAATCTTTTCTCTCCTTGTGACACTAGGCCGAGCATCAGGGTGAGGTTGCTGGCGGGGTGTCATAAAACTGTCCCAGGCCTTGGAGAGTTTTGCCCTACCTCTGTTGGAACTGCTGTGTGTTCCCCTCGTCTCCCCTCCTCGGTTGCCCAAGGAACTACGTACTCTGCCGCCAGTGTTGTCAGCTAGAAATCTTTGGAGCAATTTTTCCACAAGGATCTTCTGGTATTGCACCATTTTGCTCATCCTCTCCACCACAGGAATGAGAGATGAGAAGTTCTCTTTGTAGCGGGGGTCGAGAAGGGTGAACAACCAGTAATCGGTGTTGGCCAAAACATATAACACGAGGGTCACAGGAAAGGCAGCATAACATAAAGTCAGCCATGTGTGCCAGAGTCCCAACAGACAAGAGTTCGCTGTCCACATCAGAAGGATGACTCTCAATCTCCTCATCCTTCTCATCGGCCCATCCACGCTGAACAGATGGAATAAACCTGCTATGAATACTACCCTCTGTAGCGGAAGCAACCGTCTCATCCTCCTCATCATCCAATTCGCGCTGAGAAGACGAATTGAGGGTGGTCTGGCTATCACCCTGTGTACTGTCTTCCCCCATTTCCATCTCTTCCACATGCAAAGTGTCAGCCTTCATTGTGAGCAGCGAGCTTTTCAGTAGACACAGAAGTGGGATGGTTATGCTGATAACAATGGTTTTGCTACTGAGAGAAAAACATGTTATCTATACTAAAATGAGTGCGCTGATTCCAGATATTAACTCGGAATTTGCCTGACACGTCTAGATTTTAACCCCTTAAGGGCCCAGGGATTTTCCATTTTTGCGTTTTTGTTTTTCACTCCCCTCCATCCCTTCAGTCCTAACTTTTTAAATTTTCCATTCACATAGACTTATGAGGGCTTATTTTTTGCAAGACAAGTTGTACTTTCTAATGGCACTATTTACGGTTGCACACCATGTAGTAGGAAGCGGGAAAAAATTCCAAATGGGGTAGAATTGTAAAAAACGCAAATCTGATAAAAGTTTTTTTTTTGTTTTGTTTTTCACACTGTACACTATGCGGTAAAATTGACCTGTTATCTTCTTTCTCCAGGTCAGTACGGTTACAACGATACCACACTTGTATAATTTTACTTGCGTTTTAATACTGAAAAAAAAAAAACCTTTGAGGAAAAAAAATATATTTTATAACCATATTCTGACCCCCTATAACTTTTTTGTAGTTATGTGTACGAGGCTGTGTGAGGGCTCATTTTTTGCGGGACAATCCTTTTTTTTCAGTGATAATAATTTGAAGTGTGTGTGATTTTTTGATCACTTTTTATAAAAAATGTATTGGGTAGTTGAAGTGACAAAAAATGACAGTTTTTATTTTTTATCCCGTTACGCGATTTGCCGTATATCATTAATATTGTTATATTTTAATAGTATGGGCATTTTCGCACGAGGCGATGCCCATGAGGTTTATTTGTTTATTAAGTATTTTTATTTTAAAGAAAGGTGATTTGAACTTTAATTTTATTTTATTTTATTTTTTATACTTGTTATTTTTTCCACTTTTTTTAAGTCACCTTGGGTGACAATAACTGGCAATCATTAGATCACCTATAGTGTTGATTGATGTCTATATAGACACCATTGAACACTTCATTTGCACTATACCAATACAATGCTGCGACCTAGTGGCCAGTATTGGTATAGTCATCTAATAGGCACCGAAGCCTGTTAGATCAATGTAACAGGTTCCCCGATCTCAGCCGGGGAACGCTGCTACCGGAGCGGAAGTGCGCAACTTCCCCTCTCGGCTGCGCAGATGCCGTGGTCACATTTGGCCACGGCATCTGAAAGGGAAAATGTATGCGATCAGAAACCCGGCAGCTATGATGCCCTTTGCATGTGCGAGAGCAGTCGCCATGTTTGGCGGAGGTCCTTAAAGTGTTAAGTACATGCAAAGCCTATTCAGTTATAATATTAATGCATTATATTGGAGATATTCCAATGGACATGTCCAGACTAGGGATGAGCGAACTCGAACTGTATAGTTCGGGTTCGTACCGAATTTTGGGGTGTCCGTGACACGGACCCGAACCCGGACATTTTCGTAAAAGTCCAGGTTCGGGTTCGGTGTTCGTCGCTTTCTTGGCGCTTTTTGAAAGGCTGCAAAGCAGCCAATCAACAAGCATCATACTACTTGCCCCAAGAGGCCATCACAGCCATGCCTACTATTGGCATGGCTGTGATTGGCCAGAGCACCATGTGACCCAGCCTCTATTTAAGCTGAAGTCACATAGCGCCGCCCGTCACTCTGCTCTGATTAGCGTAGGGAGAGGTTGCTGCTGCGACAGTAGGGCGAGATTAGGCTGATTAACTCCTCCAAAAGACTTGATTAATTGATCGATCTGCAGCTGTGGATCATTGAGCTGCTGATACTCAATTGCTCACTGTTTTTAGGCTGCCCAGACCGTTTGTCAGTCACTTTTTTCTGGGGTGATCGGCGGCCATTTTGTGTCTTGTGGTGCGCCAGCACAAGCTGCGACCAAGTGCATTTAACCCTCAATGGTGTGGTTGTTTTTTGGCTAAAGCCTACATCAGGGAGAAGCTGTCACACCAAGTGCATTTAACCAGCAATAGTCTGTTTATTTTTTGGCCATATACTACATCAGGGGCAAGCTGCGCCTGTCACCAAGTGCATTTAACCCTCAATGGTGTGGTTGTTTTTTGGCTAAAGCCTACATCAGGGTGAAGCTGTCACACCAAGTGCATTTAACCAGCAATAGTCTGTTTATTTTTTGGCCATATACTACATCAGGGGCAAGCTGCGCCTGTCACCAAGTGCATTGAACCCTCAATGGTGTGGTTGTTTTTGGGCTAAATCCTACATCAGGGTGAAGCTGTCACACCAAGTGCATTTAACCAGCAATAGTCTGTTTATTATTTGGCCATATACTACATCAGGGGCAAGCTGCGCCTGTCACCAAGTGCATTTAACCCTCAATGAAGTGGTTGTTTTTTGGCTAAAGCCTACATCAGGGTGAAGCTGTCACACCAAGTGCATTTAACCAGCAATAGTCTGTTTATTTTTTGGCCATATACTACATCAGGGGCAAGCTGCGCCTGTCACCAAGTGCATTGAACCCTCAATGGTGTGGTTGTTTTTGGGTTAAATCCTACATCAGGGTGAAGCTGTCACACCAAGTGCATTTAACCAGCAATAGTCTGTTTCTTTTTTGGCCATATACTACATCAGGGGCAAGCTGCGCCTGTCACCAAGTGCATTTAACCCTCAGTAGTGTGGTTGGTCAAGCTCTCACACCAAGTGCATTTAACCATCAATAGTGTGGTTATTTTTTGGCCATATCCCAGACTAATTCTGTCAGTAAACGTATACCTGTCACCCAGCGCCTAAATACTAGGCCTCAAGTTTATATCCAGCTAAATCTGTCATTACTGGTGTGGCTGGTCAAGTTATTTAGTGTCCGTCAAAGCACATTTTTTGTTCTGGGTTGAAATACAATTCCCAATTTAGCAATTTCCTAATTTAGTGGTTTCTGCTGTATCAGAGCTATTTGAAATCTATCCCTAAAAGGGTATATAATATTCAAGGTGCACATAGGGTCATTCTGAATAACTTCACACACACGCTACTGTGCATTTCCAAGTCTAATTCTGTCAGTAAATCTATACCTGTCACCCAGCGCCTGAATACTAGGCCTCAAATTTATATCCTGCTAAATCTGTCGTTACTGCTGTACTGTTGTGGCTGGTCAAGTTATTTAGTGTCCGTCAAAGCACATTTTTTGTTCTGGGTTGAAATACAATTCCCAATTTAGCAATTTCCTAATTGAGTGGTTTCTGCTGTATCAGAGCTATTTGAAATCTATCCCTAAAAGGGTATATAATATTCAAGGTGCACATAGGGTCATTCTGAATAACTTCACACACACGCTACTGTGCATTTCCAAGTCTAATTCTGTCAGTAAATCTATACCTGTCACCCAGCGCCTAAATACTAGGCCTCAAATTTATATCCTGCTAAATCTGTCGTTACTGCTGTACTGTTGTGGCTGGGCTAGTTATTTAATGTCCATCAAAGCACAGTTTTTGTTCTGGGTTGAAATACAATTCCCAATTTAGCAATTTCCTAATTTAGTGGTTTCTGCTGTATCAGAGCTATTTGAAATCTATCCCTCAAAGGGTATATAATATTCAAGGTGCACATAGGGTCATTCTGAATAACTTCACACTCACGCTACTGTGCATTTCCAAGTCTAATTCTGTCAGTAAATCTATACCTGTCACCCAGCGCCTAAATACTAGGCCTCAAATTTATATCCTGCTAAATCTGTCGTTACTGCTGTACTGTTGTGGCTGGGCAAGTTATTTAGTGTCCGTCAAAGCACATTTTTTGTTCTGGGTTGAAATACTATTCCCAATTTAGCAATTTCCTAATTTAGTGGTTTCTGCTGTATCAGAGCTATTTGAAATCTATCCCTAAAAGGGTATATAATATTCAAGGTGCACATAGGGTCATTCTGAATAACTTCACACACACGCTACTGTGCATTTCCAAGTCTAATTCTGTCAGTAAATCTATACCTGTCACCCAGCGCCTAAATACTAGGCCTCAAATTTATATCCTGCTAAATCTGTCGTTACTGCTGTACTGTTGTGGCTGGGCTAGTTATTTAATGTCCGTCAAAGCACATTTTTTGTTCTGGGTTGAAATACAATTCCCAATTTAGCAATTTCCTAATTTAGTGGTTTCTGCTGTATCAGAGCTATTTGAAATCTATCCCTAAAAGGGTATATAATATTCAAGGTGAACATAGGGTCATTCTGAATAACCTCACACACACGCTACTGTGCATTTCCAAGTCTAATTCTGTCAGTAAATCTATACCTGTCACCCAGCGCCTAAATACTAGGCCTCAAATTTATATCCAGCTAAATCTGTCGTTACTGCTGTACTGTTGTGGCTGGTCAAGTTAATTAGTGTCCATCAAAGCACATTTTTTGTTCTGGGTTGAAATACAATTCCCAATTTAGCAATTTCCTAATTTAGTGGTTTCTGCTGTATCAGAGCTATTTGAAATCTATCCCTAAAAGGGTATATAACATTCAAGGTGCACATAGGGTCATTCTGAATAACGTCACACACACGCTACTGTGCATTTCCAAGTCTAATTCTGTCAGTAAACCTAAACCTGTCACTCAGCGCCTAAATAATAGGCCTCAAATTTATAGTCAGCTAAATCAGTGGTTACTGCTATGCCTGTATTAGTGTAATACGGTACCTAAATAGATAGCCAGATAGTGTTAGTTGTCTTTAAAAAAAGGCCTAAATTTGAATTCAATACATTGGGTCAAATAATATTTTTGTTGTTGTGGTGAATGATAACAATGAGGAAAACATCTAGTAAAGGACGCGGACGCGGACATGGTCGTGGTGGTGTTAGTGGACCCTCTGGTGCTGGGAGAGGACGTGGCCGTTCTGCCACAGCCACACATCCTAGTGTACCAACTACCTCAGGTCCCAGTAGCCGCCATAATTTACAGCGATATTTGGTGGGGCCCAATGCCGTTCTAAGGATGGTAAGGCCTGAGCAGGTACAGGCATTAGTCAATTGGGTGGCCAACAGTGGATCCAGCACGTTCACATTATCTCCCACCCAGTCTTCTGCAGAAAGCGCACAGATGGCGCCTGAAAACCAAGCCCATCAGTCTGTCACATCACCCCCATGCATACCAGGGAAACTGTCTGAGCCTCAAGTTATGCTGCAGTCTCTTATGCTGTTTGAAGACTCCGCTGGCAGGGTTTCCCAAGGGCATCCACGCAGCCCTATCCACAGCGGTGGAAGACATAGAATGCACTGACGCACAACCACTTATGTTTCCTGATGATGAGGACATGGAAATACCACCTCAGCATGTCTCTGATGATGAAACACAGGTGCCAACTGCTGCGTCTTTCTGCAGTGTGCAGACTGAACAGGAGGTCAGGGATCAAGAGTGGGTGGAAGACGATGCAGGGGACGATGAGGTCCTAGACCCCACATGGAATGAAGGTCGTGCCACTGACTTTCACAGTTCGGAGGAAGAGGCAGTGGTGAGACCGAGCCAACAGCGTAGCAAAAGAGGGAGCAGTGGGCAAAAGCAGAACACCCGCTGCCAAGAGACTCCGCCTGCTACTGACCGCCGCCATCTGGGACCGAGCACCCCAAAGGCAGCTTCAAGGAGTTCCCTGGCATGGCACTTCTTCAAACAATGTGCTGACGACAAGACCAGAGTGGTTTGCACGATGTGCCATCAGAGCCTGAAGCGAGGCATTAACGTTCTGAACCTTAGCACAACCTGCATGACCAGGCACCTGCATGCAAAGCATGAACTGCAGTGGAGTAAACACCTTAAAAACAAGGAAGTCACTCAGGCTCCCCCTGCTAGCTCTTCTGCTGCTGCCGCCTCGGCCTCTTCTGCTGCTGCCGCCGCCTCGGCCTCTTCCTCCGCCTCTGGAGGAACGTTGGCACCTGCCGCCCAGCAAACAGGAGATGTACCACCAACACCACCACCACCTCCGTCACCAAGCATCTCAACCATGTCACACGGCAGCGTTCAGGTCTCCATCTCACAAACATTTGAGAGAAAGCGTAAATTCCCACCTAGCCACCCTCGATCCCTGGCCCTGAATGCCAGCATTTCTAAACTACTGGCCTATAAAATGCTGTCATTTAGGCTGGTGGACACAGACAGCTTCAAACAGCTCATGTCGCTTGCTGTCCCACAGTATGTTGTTCCTAGCCGGCACTACTTCTCCAAGAGAGCCGTGCCTTCCCTGCACAACCAAGTATCCGATAAAATCAAGTGTGCACTGCGCAACGCCATCTGTGGCAAGGTCCACCTAACCACAGATACGTGGACCAGTAAGCACGGCCAGGGACGCTATATCTCCCTAACTGCACACTGGGTAAATGTAGTGGCAGCTGGGCCCCAGGCGGAGAGCTGTTTGGCGCACGTCCTTCCGCCGCCAAGGATCGCAGGGCAACATTCTTTGCCTCCTGTTGCCACCTCCTCCTTCTCGGCTTCCTCCTCCTCTTCTTCCACCTGCTCATCCAGTCAGCCACACACCTTCACCACCAACTTCAGCACAGCCCGGGGTAAACGTCAGCAGGCCATTCTGAAACTCATATGTTTGGGGGACTGGCCCCACACCGCACAGGAGTTGTGGCGGGGTATAGAACAACAGACCGACGAGTGGTTGCTGCCGGTGAGCCTCAAGCCCGGCCTGGTGGTGTGTGATAATGGGCGAAATCTCGTTGCAGCTCTGGGACTAGCCAATTTGACGCACATCCCTTGCTTGGCGCATGTGCTGAATTTGGTGGTGCAGAAGTTCATTCACAACTACCCCGACATGTCAGAGCTGCTGCATAAAGTGCGGGCCGTCTGTTCGCGCTTCCGGCGTTCACATCCTGCCGCTGCTCGCCTGTCTGCACTACAGCGTAACTTCGGCCTTCCCGCTCACCGCCTCATATGCGACGTGCCCACCAGGTGGAACTCCACCTTGCACATGCTGGACAGACTGTGCGAGCAGCAGCAGGCCATAGTGGAGTTTCAGCTGCAGCACGCACGGGACAGTCGCACTACGGAACAGCACCACTTCACCACCAATGACTGGGCCTCCATGCGAGACCTGTGTGCCCTGTTGCGCTGTTTCGAGTACTCCACCAACATGGCCAGTGGCGATGACGCCGTTATCAGCGTTACAATACCACTTCTGTGTCTACAATACCACTTCTATGGAGGTGGCCCAGGAGGAGGAGGAGGAGGAGGAGGAGGAAAAGGGGTCATTTTTAGCACTTTCAGGCCAGTCTCTTCGAAGTGACTCAGAGGGAGGTTTTTAGCAACAGCAGAGGCCAGGTACAAATGTGGCCAGCCAGGGCCCACTACTGGAGGACGAGGAGGACGAGGATGAGGAGGAGGTGGAGGAGGATGAGGATGAAGCATGGTCACAGCGGGGTGGCACCCAAAGCAGCTCGGGCCCTTCACTGGTGCGTGGCTGGGGGGAAAGGCAGGACGATGACGATACGCCTACCACAGAGGACAGCTTGTCCTTACCCCTGGGCAGCCTGGCACACATGAGCGACTACATGCTGCAGTGCCTGCGCAACGACAGCAGAGTTGCCCACATTTTAACGTGTGCGGACTACTGGGTTGCCACCCTGCTGGATCCACGGTACAAAGACAATGTGCCCACCTTACTTCCTGCACTGGAGCGTGATAGGAAGATGCGCGAGTACAAGCGCACGTTGGTAGACGCGCTACTGAGAGCATTCCCAAATGTCACAGGGGAACAAGTGGAAGCCCAAGGCCAAGGCAGAGGAGGAGCAAGAGGTCGCCAAGGCAGCTGTGTCACGGCCAGCTCCTCTGAGGGCAGGGTTAGCATGGCAGAGATGTGGAAAAGTTTTGTCAACACGCCACAGCTAACTGCACCACCACCTGATACGCAACGTGTTAGCAGGAGGCAACATTTCACTAACATGGTGGAACAGTACGTGTGCACACCCCTCCACGTACTGACTGATGGTTCGGCCCCATTCAACTTCTGGATCTCTAAATTGTCCACGTGGCCAGAGCTAGCCTTTTATGCCTTGGAGGTGCTGGCCTGCCCGGCGGCCAGCGTTTTGTCTGAACGTGTATTCAGCACGGCAGGGGGCATCATTACAGACAAACGCAGCCGCCTGTCTACAGCCAATGTGGACAAGCTGAGGTTCATAAAAATGAACCAGGCATGGATCCCACAGGACCTGTCCATCCCTTGTACAGATTAGACATTAACTACCTCCCCTTAACCATATATTATTGTACTCCAGGGCACTTCCTCATTCAATCCTATTTTTATTTTCATTTTACCATTATATTGCGAGGCTACCCAAAGTTGAATGAACCTCTCCTCTGTCTGGGTGCCGGGGCCTAAATATATGCCAATGGACTGTTCCAATGTTGGGTGACGTGAAGCCTGATTCTCTGCTATGACATGCAGACTGATTCTCTGCTGACATGAAGACAGATTCTCTGTTACGGGACCTCTCTCCTCTGCCTGTGTGCTGGGCCTAAATATCTGATAATGGACTGTTGCAGTGGTGGCTGACGTGAAGCCTGATTCTCTGCTATGACATGCAGACTGATTCTCTGCTGACATGAAGACAGATTCTTTGTTACGGGACCTCTCTCCTCTGCCTGTGTGCTGGGCCTAAATATATGCCAATGGACTGTTGCAGTGGTGGCTGACGTGAAGCCTAATTCTCTGCTATAACATGCAGACTAATTCTCTGCTGACATGAAGACAGATTCTCTGTTACGGGACCTCTCTCCTCTGCCTGGGTGCCTGGGCCTAAATATATGACAATGGACTGTTACAGTGGAGGGTGACGTGAAGCCTGATTCTCTGCTATGACATGCAGACTGATTCTCTGCTGACATGAAGCCAGATCCTCTGTTACAGGACCTCTCTCCTCTGCCTGGGTACTGGGCCTAAATATATGCCAATGGACTGTTGCAGTGTTGGGTGACGTGAAGCCTGATTCTCTGCTATGACATGAAGACTGATTCTCTGCTGACATGAAGACAGATTCTCTGTTACGGGACCTCTCTCCTCTGCCTGTGTGCTGGGCCTAAATATATGCCAATGGACTGTTGCAGTGTTGGGTGACGTGAAGCCTGATTCTCTGCTATGACATGAAGACTGATTCTCTGCTGACATGAAGCCAGATTCTCTGTTAAGGGACCTCTCTTTTCTGCCTGGGTGCCTGGGACTAAATATCTGACAATGGACTGTTGCAGTGGTGGCTGACGTGAAGCCTGATTCTCTGCTATGACATGCAGACTGATTCTCTGCTGACATGAAGACAGATTCTCTGTTAAGGGACCTCTCTCCTCTGCCTGTGTGCTGGGCCTAAATATATGCCAATAGACTGTTGCAGTGGTGGCTGACGTGAAGCCTGATTCTCTGCTATGACATGCAGACTGATTCTCTGCTGACATGAAGCCAGAGTCTCTGTTACGGGACCTCTCTCCTCTGCCTGGGTGCTGGGCCTAAATATATGCCAATGGACTGTTGCAGTGGTGGCTGACGTGAAGCCTGATTCTCTGCTATGACATGCAGACTGATTCTCTGCTGACGTGAAGACAGATTCTCTGTTACGGGACCTCTCTCCTCTGCCTGTGTGCTGGGCCTAAATATATGCCAATGGACTGTTGCAGTGGTGGCTGACGTGAAGCCTGATTCTCTGCTATGACATGCAGACTGATTCTCTGCTGACATGAAGACAGATTCTCTGTTACGGGACCTCTCTCCTTTGCCTGTGTGCTGGGCCTAAATATCTGACAATGGACTGTTGCAGTGGTGGCTGACGTGAAGCCTGATTCTCTGCTATGACATGCAGACTGATTCTCTGCTGACATGAAGACAGATTCTCTGTTACGGGACCTCTCTCCTCTGCCTGTGTGCTGGGCCTAAATATATGCCAATGGACTGTTGCAGTGTTGGGTGACGTGAAGCATGATTCTCTGCTATGACATGAAGACTGATTCTCTGCTGACATGAAGCCAGATTCTCTGTTAAGGGACCTCTCTCCTCTGCCTGGGTGCCTGGGACTAAATATCTGACAATGGACTGTTGCAGTGGTGGCTGACGTGAAGCCTGATTCTCTGCTATGACATGCAGACTGATTCTCTGCTGACATGTAGACAGATTCTCTGTTACGGGACCTCTCTCCTCTGCCTGTGTGCTGGGCCTAAATATATGCCAATGGACTGTTGCAGTGGTGGCTGACATGAAGCCTGATTCTCTGCTATGACATGCAGACAGATTCTCTGCTGACATGAAGCCAGATTCTCTGTTACGGGACCTCTCTCCTCTGCCTGGGTGCTGGGCCTAAATATCTGACAATGGACTGTTGCAGTGGTGGCTGACGTGAAGCCTGATTCTCTGCTATGACATGCAGACTGATTCTCTGCTGACATGAAGCCAGATTCTCTGTTACGGGACCTCTCTCCTCTGCCTGGGTGCTGGGCCTAAATATATGCTAATGGACTGTTGCAGTGGTGGCTGACGTGAAGCCTGATTCTCTGCTATGACATGCAGACTGATTCTCTGCTGACATGAAGACAGATTCTCTGTTACGGGACCTCTCTCCTCTGCCTGTGTGCTGGGCCTAAATATATGCCAATGGACTGTTGCAGTGGTGGCTGACGTGAAGCCTGATTCTCTGCTATGACATGCAGACTGATTCTCTGCTGACATGAAGCCAGATTCTCTGTTATGGGACCTCTCTCCTCTGCCTGGGTGCTGAGCCTAAATATCTGACAATGGACTGTTGCAGTGGTGGCTGACGTGAAGCCTGAATCTCTGCTATGACATGCAGACTGATTCTCTGCTGACATGAAGACAGATTCTCTGTTACCGGACCTCTCTCCTCTGCCTGTGTGCTGGGCCTAAATATATGCCAATGGACTGTTGCAGTGGTGGCTGACGTGAAGCCTGATTCTCTGCTATGACTGAAGACTAATTCTCTGCTGACATGAAGCCAGATTCTCTGTTAAGGGACCTCTCTCCTCTGCCTGGGTGCCTGGGACTAAATATCTGACAATGGACTGTTGCAGTGGTGGCTGACGTGAAGCCTGATTCTCTGCTATGACATGCAGACTGATTCTCTGCTGACATGAAGACAGATTCTCTGTTAAGGGACCTCTCTCCTCTGCCTGTGTGCTGGGCCTAAATATATGCCAATGGACTGTTGCAGTGGTGGCTGACGTGAAGCCTGATTCTCTGCTATGACATGCAGACTGATTCTCTGCTGACATGAAGCCATATTCTCTGTTACGGGACCTCTCTCCTCTGCCTGGGTGCTGGGCCTAAATATCTGACAATGGACTGTTGCAGTGGTGGCTGACGTGAAGCCTGATTCTCTGCTATGACATGCAGACTGATTCTCTGCTGACATGAAGCCAGAGTCTCTGTTACGGGACCTCTCTCCTCTGCCTGGGTGCTGGGCCTAAATATATGCCAATGGACTGTTGCAGTGGTGGCTGACGTGAAGCCTGATTCTCTGCTATGACATGCAGACTGATTCTCTGCTGACATGAAGACAGATTCTCTGTTACGGGACCTCTCTCCTCTGCCTGTGTGCTGGGCCTAAATATATGCCAATGGACTGTTGCAGTGGTGGCTGACGTGAAGCCTGATTCTCTGCTATGACATGCAGACTGATTCTCTGCTGACATGAAGACAGATTCTCTGTTACGGGACCTCTCTCCTCTGCCTGGGTGCTGGGCCTAAATATCTGACAATGGACTGTTGCAGTGGTGGCTGACGTGAAGCCTGATTCTCTGCTATGACATGCAGACTGATTCTCTGCTGACATGAAGACAGATTCTCTGTTACGGGACCTCTCTCCTCTGCCTGTGTGCTGGGCCTAAATATATGCAATGGACTGTTGCAGTGGTGGCTGACGTGAAGCCTGATTCTCTGCTATGACATGCAGACTGATTCTCTGCTGACATGAAGCCAGATCCTCTGTTACGGGACCTCTCTCCTCTGCCTGGGTGCTGGGCCTAAATATATGCCAATGGACTGTTGCAGTGTTGGGTGACGTGAAGCCATTATTCTCTGCTATGACATGAAGACTGATTCTCTGCTGACATGAAGCCAGATTCTCTGTTAAGGGACCTCTCTCCTCTGCCTGGGTGCCTGGGACTAAATATCTGACAATGGACTGTTGCAGTGGTGGCTGCGTGAAGCCTGATTCTCTGCTATGACATGCAGATTGATTCTCTGCTGACATGAAGACAGATTCTCTGTTACGGGACCTCTCTCCTCTGCCTGTGTGCTGGGCCTAAATATATGCCAATGGACTGTTGCAGTGGTGGCTGACATGAAGCCTGATTCTCTGCTATGACATGCAGACTGATTCTCTGCTGACATGAAGCCAGATTCTCTGTTACGGGACCTCTCTCCTCTGCCTGGGTGCTGGGCCTAAATATCTGACAATGGACTGTTGCAGTGGTGGCTGACGTGAAGCCTGATTCTCTGCTATGACATGCAGACTGATTCTCTGCTGACATGAAGCCAGATCCTCTGTTACAGAACCTCTCTCCTCTGCCTGGGTACTGGGCCTAAATATATGCCAATTGACTGTTGCAGTGTTGGGTGACGTGAAGCCTGATTCTCTGCTATGACATGAAGACTGATTCTCTGCTGACATGAAGCCAGATTCTCTGTTAAGGGACCTCTCTCCTCTGCCTGGGTGCCTGGGACTAAATATCTGACAATGGACTGTTGCAGTGGTGGCTGACGTGAAGCCTGATTCTCTGCTATGACATGCAGACTGATTCTCTGCTGACATGAAGCCAGAGTCTCTGTTACGGGACCTCTCTCCTCTGCCTGGGTGCTGGGCCTAAATATATGCCAATGGACTGTTGCAGTGGTGGCTGACGTGAAGCCTGATTCTCTGCTATGACATGCAGACTGATTCTCTGCTGACATGAAGACAGATTCTCTGTTACGGGACCTCTCTCCTCTGCCTGTGTGCTGGGCCTAAATATATGCCAATGGACTGTTGCAGTGGTGGCTGACGTGAAGCCTGATTCTCTGCTATGACATGCAGACTGATTCTCTGCTGACATGAAGACAGATTCTCTGTTACGGGACCTCTCTCCTCTGCCTGTGTGCTGGGCCTAAATATCTGACAATGGACTGTTGCAGTGGTGGCTGACGTGAAGCCTGATTCTCTGCTATGACATGCAGACTGATTCTCTGCTGACATGAAGACAGATTCTCTGTTACGGGACCTCTCTCCTCTGCCTGTGTGCTGGGCCTAAATATATGCCAATGGACTGTTGCAGTGTTGGGTGACGTGAAGCATGATTCTCTGCTATGACATGAAGACTGATTCTCTGTTGACATGAAGCCAGATTCTCTGTTAAGGGACCTCTCTCCTCTGCCTGGGTACCTGGGACTAAATATCTGCCAATGGACTGTTGCAGTGGTGGCTGACGTGAAGCCTGATTCTCTGCTATGACATGCAGACTGATTCTCTGCTGACATGAAGACAGATTCTCTGTTACGGGACCTCTCTCCTCTGCCTGTGTGCTGGGCCTAAATATATGCCAATGGACTGTTGCAGTGGTGGCTGACATGAAGCCTGATTCTCTGCTATGACATGCAGACAGATTCTCTGCTGACATGAAGCCAGATTCTCTGTTACGGGACCTCTCTCCTCTGCCTGGGTGCTGGGCCTAAATATCTGACAATGGACTGTTGCAGTGGTGGCTGACGTGAAGCCTGATTCTCTGCTATGACATGCAGACTGATTCTCTGCTGACATGAAGCCAGATTCTCTGTTACGGGACCTCTCTCCTCTGCCTGGGTGCTGGGCCTAAATATATGCTAATGGACTGTTGCAGTGGTGGCTGACGTGAAGCCTGATTCTCTGCTATGACATGCAGACTGATTCTCTGCTGACATGAAGACAGATTCTCTGTTACGGGACCTCTCTCCTCTGCCTGTGTGCTGGGCCTAAATATATGCCAATGGACTGTTGCAGTGGTGGCTGACGTGAAGCCTGATTCTCTGCTATGACATGCAGACTGATTCTCTGCTGACATGAAGCCAGATTCTCTGTTATGGGACCTCTCTCCTCTGCCTCGGTGCTGGGCCTAAATATCTGACAATGGACTGTTGCAGTGGTGGCTGACGTGAAGCCTGAATCTCTGCTATGACATGCAGACTGATTCTCTGCTGACATGAAGACAGATTCTCTGTTACGGGACCTCTCTCCTCTGCCTGTGTGCTGGGCCTAAATATATGCCAATGGACTGTTGCAGTGGTGGCTGACGTGAAGCCTGATTCTCTGCTATGACATGAAGACTAATTCTCTGCTGACATGAAGCCAGATTCTCTGTTAAGGGACCTCTCTCCTCTGCCTGGGTGCCTGGGACTAAATATCTGACAATGGACTGTTGCAGTGGTGGCTGACGTGAAGCCTGATTCTCTGCTATGACATGCAGACTGATTCTCTGCTGACATGAAGCCAGAGTCTCTGTTACGGGACCTCTCTCCTCTGCCTGGGTGCTGGGCCTAAATATATGCCAATGGACTGTTGCAGTGGTGGCTGACGTGAAGCCTGATTCTCTGCTATGACATGCAGACTGATTCTCTGCTGACATGAAGACAGATTCTCTGTTACGGGACCTCTCTCCTCTGCCTGTGTGCTGGGCCTAAATATATGCCAATGGACTGTTGCAGTGGTGGCTGACGTGAAGCCTGATTCTCTGCTATGACATGCAGACTGATTCTCTGCTGACATGAAGACAGATTCTCTGTTACGGGACCTCTCTCCTCTGCCTGGGTGCTGGGCCTAAATATCTGACAATGGACTGTTGCAGTGGTGGCTGACGTGAAGCCTGATTCTCTGCTATGACATGCAGACTGATTCTCTGCTGACATGAAGACAGATTCTCTGTTACGGGACCTCTCTCCTCTGCCTGTGTGCTGGCCTAAATATATGCCAATGGACTGTTGCAGTGGTGGCTGACGTGAAGCCTGATTCTCTGCTATGACATGCAGACTGATTCTCTGTTGACATGAAGACAGATTCTCTGTTACGGGACCTCTCTCCTCTGCCTGTGTGCTGGGCCTAAATATATGCCAATGGACTGTTGCAGTGGTGGCTGACGTGAAGCCTGATTCTCTGCTATGACATGCAGACTGATTCTCTGCTGACATGAAGCCAGATCCTCTGTTACGGGACCTCTCTCCTCTGCCTGGGTGCTGGGCCTAAATATATGCCAATGGACTGTTGCAGTGTTGGGTGACGTGAAGCATTATTCTCTGCTATGACATGAAGACTGATTCTCTGCTGACATGAAGCCAGATTCTCTGTTAAGGGACCTCTCTCCTCTGCCTGGGTGCCTGGGACTAAATATCTGACAATGGACTGTTGCAATGGTGGCTGACGTGAAGCCTGATTCTCTGCTATGACATGCAGACTGATTCTCTGCTGACATGAAGACAGATTCTCTGTTACGGGACCTCTCTCCTCTGCCTGTGTGCTGGGCCTAAATATATGCCAATGGACTGTTGCAGTGGTGGCTGACATGAAGCCTGATTCTCTGCTATGACATGCAGACTGATTCTCTGCTGACATGAAGCCAGATTCTCTGTTACGGGACCTCTCTCCTCTGCCTGGGTGCTGGGCCTAAATATCTGACAATAGACTGTTGCAGTGTTGGGTGACGTGAAGCCTGATTCTCTGCTATGACATGAAGACTGATTCTCTGCTGACATGAAGCCAGATTCTCTGTTAAGGGACCTCTCTCCTCTGCCTGGGTGCCTGGGACTAAATATCTGACAATGGACTGTTGCAGTGGTGGCTGACGTGAAGCCTGATTCTCTGCTATGACATGCAGACTGATTCTCTGCTGACATGAAGCCAGATCCTCTGTTACAGGACCTCTCTCCTCTGCCTGGGTACTGGGCCTAAATATATGCCAATTGACTGTTGCAGTGTTGGGTGACGTGAAGCCTGATTCTCTGCTATGACATGAAGACTGATTCTCTGCTGACATGAAGCCAGATTCTCTGTTAAGGGACCTCTCTCCTCTGCCTGGTGCCTGGGACTAAATATCTGACAATGGACTGTTGCAGTGGTGGCTGACGTGAAGCCTGATTCTCTGCTATGACATGCAGACTGATTCTCTGCTGACATGAAGCCAGATCCTCTGTTACAGGACCTCTCTCCTCTGCCTGGGTACTGGGCCTAAATATATGCCAATTGACTGTTGCAGTGTTGGGTGACGTGAAGCCTGATTCTCTGCTATGACATGAGACTGATTCTCTGCTGACATGAAGCCAGATTCTGTTACGGACCTCTCTCCTCTGCCTGTGCTGGGCCTAAATATCTGACAATGGACTGTTGCAGTGGTGGCTGACGTGAAGCCTGATCTCTGCTATGACATGCAGACTGATTCTCTGCTGACATGAAGCCAGAGTCTCTGTTACGGGACCTCTCTCCTCTGCCTGGTGCTGGGCCTAAATATATGCCAATGGACTGTTGCAGTGGTGGCTGACGTGAAGCCTGATTCTCTGCTATGACATGCAGACTGATTCTCTGCTGACATGAAGACAGATTCTCTGTTACGGGACCTCTCTCCTCTGCCTGTGTGCTGGGCCTAAATATGCCAATGGACTGTTGCAGTGGTGGCTGACGTGAAGCCTGATTCCTGCTATGACATGCAGACTGATTCTCTGCTGACATGAAGACCAGAT